>NW_010402815.1:53339-67438 GCF_000710305.1 Buceros rhinoceros silvestris | reverse complement strand
TCCTGCTGGTAAGTAGACTGGGGGTGCAAAGATATCGGGAAGGGACACAGCTGTGAACAGCCGACTCCAACAGACCAAAGGGATATTCCATAACATATGAGGTCATGCTCAGCAGTAAAAGCTGGAGGAAAGACAGAAGAAGGGAAGATAGTTGGGGTTATGGCATTTGCCTCCCCAGGTACCTGTTGTTAAGTATGATGGAGCCCTGCTTTCCTGGATATGGAAAAACATCTGCCTGCCAATGGGAAATTGTGAATGAATTCCTTGGTTTTTTTTCTTTTGTGTGCGCAGCTTTGCTTTACCTATTAAACTTTCTTTATCCCAACCCACAAGTCTTCTCATTTTTACCCTTCTTATTCTCTCCCCCACCCCACCAGGGGGGAGTGAGTGAGGAACATTCTATCAACTATTATAAATTCCCTGTCTAATGTATCTGGAAAACAGTTTTAAAATGTACTTGAGACTCCATACTGGTATGGGTAGGGCTAAAGAGTTACAGGATTGCTGTGACTGCCAGGTAGTGCTGGCCTGCCACTTTTGTGTTTCTTGAAGAATTACTGGCATAAAGCTGCTTATTCAGGGTCTTGTGTAAAGTACATGGCTTGGGTCAGAAGCTAAAAGAAAATTGTTTCTCTTCAGGTTGTGGAGCACATACATGGAACAGTGTTAAATTGCTTTGGTCCCAGAACTACAAGCATCCTTCACTAAACCCCTAATGAATCATCTGAAGACACCCATCTTTCTTAATTGTGTATGCCTAACTTGGACCGGACATCTAAATTTGGAGGCTGAATTTAGATAAAAATAATTTTTTGTTATAATGCTTAGGATCAAATGGCTTAATTTAGTTAAGGGATGAGGATGTCCTTCAAATTAATTTCTATTCCTTCATTCCTTGACCAGCAAAATAGGAAAAAATATGTGCTGAACAAAGTGCAGAAATATTGCAAAGTACTGAATTCTGCTACTGTTGCTCATCCGGGAAGTACTTTGTATTTTAACTTGCTCATATTTATCTCTGCTTCTTATACATTGGAGAGCTTTGTAAAATAAATCTTAAGAAAGCTAAATTTCCCCTAAAATCCTTATTTGGGTGACTTTTCCAAAACTTTTCCGTATCTTTACATTCCCGTAAATGATAAAGGCAGAAATTATTTGCTGCAACAGAGATTTCTCATGTAGAGAGGAGAGTTTGTGGAGGATAGGATCCTAACATACCAGTTAACCTGTGACTGAGAAGATACCTGGCAGACTGTGAATCAGATGTGGTATCACAGCCTACAGACTAGAAGAGATTCCTGTGATATTCTAAGTATTCTGTGGAGGTGAAGATTTTCCAACACTGGAGGAACAATATGCAATATATTGAGAGTCTAAAACTGTGTTACAATCTACAGTCCTTTGAAATACATGGTAAATATCTTGTTGACTACATTATTGACTTTAATGCTGTCTTTTGATCATAGCATAATTTCAGAAAGTTTTTCCACGTGTGATTAAGATCAGGATTGCAGTTCTACATCTGTGACAACAGCTGTTTTACCAATCATGTTACAGTTAGTTGTTGTCCAAACAAGGAAGAAACCAAAAGAAAAGCAAGGAAATCTTCACCTGAAACATTTTTCCATCGCTTTAGCATAAAACTTCCTAAATATTAATAGTGCTCTTTTCTTCACAAGACTGGTAATAAGAGGAAAGTTTATGTTCATTCCACAGGCCAAGAAATGAGTTAAAACTTTATATTTAAGAATAAATTGTCTAAAAAGATAAAAACAAATTTGTGGACATGTCAATATAACGTAAGAAAGGCAATTCATCCAAAGCCAGATCTGGAATACTAGATTTTAGAAACAGTAAGGCATGTAACTTGATGTTGTTTTGCATGTAAATTATCTGGAATAAAAATGTCTAAGAAAGTACAGAGCCATTCTCACACACATCTAGTGTAATTATTTCCATAGATTCATCAGGAGTTAACTATTCATACCTTTTTCAAAGATTTGGATCTCAAACTTATGAAAAGAATATTAGCAAGTTACTAAGTATTTGAGGATATGCCTCTACTACGGAAAAGAATCCTGCCGAAGCATTTGATACTGTCGGAAAGGACTATGGAAGAGATAGGCCATTTCTTTCACCTAATATAAGATTTTTTTGTGAACTACACTATCAAGTGATATTCTTACTATTATCTGCTGTTAAGATAGTCCATGGACATTGGCTAGAAGATGTCTAAACTAATATCCTTTACTGATAACTATTCATAGACAAATGTAACACAATGAACCTACACAAAGGCAAATTCTGATTTAAGACGCAGTAGAAGGGGATTAAAACTAGAATTGAAAGATAGATAAACAAAGGCTATGGAGAGTCATGAATAGGAGTTTTTAGGATCAAAACCAATTAAATGAGTGGTTCAGGAAATGCTGTTAAGATCAGATTTGTTTAATAGTATCATGCTTTAATCTGAAATAATTGTATATATATCTACTGTATTTCCAAGTCATGCAAATCATTGTTAGTATAGGAAAAGATCAGGTTATCATACAAATAGATGTAAATAGTCTTGTGGATTAGTACAATAGCAATGAGATAACACTTCAGTGGTAAAAATTGTAAAGTCTTTCTGCCTGGGACTCAGGGAAGACAGGAGGGTTCTTGAGTTACTAGGTGATTTAAGATAACAATTCCTATCAATGTGGACTAATATGACTCTTAAAATACAGCAGAATCTTTAGCAGAAGCAAGAAAATATTAGTTATTAGGAATTATATATGTAATATATATTAATGTATATCATGCATATCTCTGAGTGTTTGCTTCCTATGGATCTAGATCAATGAAGCTGCTAAGCAAGAAAAGTAAAAGAGCCTCCTAGATAAGCAGGATCCTAACAGGAACTTAAACACAGTTGCCAGATTTATGTGAGAGAGTGCAAAATTCCTCTGTTCCACCCTTACAACAGAACTGCTCTGCCAAGTAAAAAAAAAGAGGATAAAGAACACTAAAGCACTGGGGAAACCCCTGGGCCTAACAAAGGGTGGGGTTAGACAAATGGCCAAAAACTGTCCAAAATGTGCTAGTGCAGGAAGGCGCATTACAGTGTACACTTCAATGGACTTTTGGGGACCTCAATTAACATCTCTGCAAAGGACCAGACTCAGCCTTTGGGGTCACTTCAGTTCCTCAGAGGGATGTAGCGTTTACAGCAAGGAATATAGTTAGCCAAAGCACTAAATTCAACCCTGGATGTATTTTCAACTATTCTGTTTGTGACTGAGATGCAACTTCTACTGTTGAGGCTATTGCACATAATATGTATGGAAAGTAAGCCAGAAAATTAGAGAGCCTGAAACCATTATACCTGAATGTTATCTAATGAGAAGAAAGAAATATGCAATCATTTTCATTGGCACCCGTTACTCTATATCCTGGAGATGGTGCTGCCAGCACCATTTGGAGAATAACTGTTTTCTTCTATGAGTATACAGAGTTTCAGTATTGCCTCAGGTATTTTTAAAGTATTATTGTTAATTCAGTTTTCATTTGCCAGGTTTATCTTAAACAGGTGCCAAGAGGCACATACAGTTGTTTGGAATACCCTAGGTAGGTATTTCAGGAGGAAAAGGATTTTAAAAGGGCGTTCATTCTGATGCCTGTGATTATTATAACTGCCTCATAGCAAAAGCAGACATTACCGTCTCTCTGAATCTTTTATGAGTTGTATTTTTTGTGAAAAGGGAGCTGTTGTTTTAAACTAATGGAAACTCATGATTTTATTTAGAATGAAATAAATTTTCAAAGTCTATGGTCTAATGATTAGATGGTACCATACCATCTGTGTGGTATTTATATACTTGCCACCACTTGTCCAAAAACACATAGCATTGATTTTTAGTAATGCAAAAGAGGATATTGTTTGCAAGTAATAAACTTCATTTGCTACCGTCCTTCTTAGCTGCATCAGAATCTTGACTTCTTTTGTTATATTCATGAAATTCACCGTTGATACAAACAATGGTGGGACATTCTCCTAGATTCAAGTCATTCACCCATACTTTAAAAGGAAAGAGGCAAAGTCTATACCTCTGATCCAAGAAAAGGATTATAGGAAGGTTACTTTTGTTCTGTCTAGTGATTTTAAATTGCTTTTAAACTGCATACAAACACTTGTCAACAGAAATGCTCCTGCTGTTAAATACACCTTAAAAATATTAACTTGGGATCCTTAGTTTCTACTAGGATTTCTCACACATAAGAAGCAACATTATTGTTTCTATAGATAAGACTGTGTTAAATGCAATTTTAAACTTTTTCTCTTTGGTAACAAAGAAAGGTTATGCTGCTATCCTAAAGATTTAGAAAAGAAAATAAAAGCTTTCTGTAAAACTTGAAGGGATAGAATAGCATTGTGCTGCACTGTACTGCAAGCATGGGTTTTTTGCCTTCAACGTATCTGAAGCAAGCACCTTCAGAGGTCCTCAGAGCTTGCAGCTGCAGTGGACATCTACTCAATCAAATCAGTTTATTTTATTTATTAATTTTATTGATTATTTATTCTATATAAAACAATCACAAATATTACGATTTCAAAATCAAGCACTGAAAAATAATGTGATTAAGTAATGTTTGGATTAAAGTTGTCTGTCTAACCATACTCTGGCTAGATAACAGTAACAAATGAAGTTGTTAGAGACAGATATTGCAGTTTTAATCTGCCAGAGAGACCACAATTCTGATCTTAGTCCTTCCACAGATGTTTGTTTCATGTTTACAGGCAACAAATCTTTTAAAATGTAGCCCTCACAGTTGTCTACTTGATCTGTCTTTCCAAAATTATAAGCACTCAGAAAGGTGGTTGCAAATCAGGAAATGTATGTTATACAGTGCTAAACACACCACATCGGTTGCTCAAATTGTCCATACGATGTTGATTTGTGAGTTCTATGGTCCTATGCCCAAACTGTTAAGAGCAAGATAGTATCATCCAGTACCCTACAGTACCCACGTGCAAAGCCACTAATGTCCTTTAAACAGCTTCATATTGCATCAATGAGCAATAGATGAGGTAAACTAATAATTCAGTTTTCACTGTAGGTCTGATCGATGTGCAGGGAAAGTCAGGTGAGGTCGTGTTTTACCCTAAGAAAGTGTCACCGTTTGGCCAAGGCAGGCCAATCACGGGATGGACTCTCCCCCGTCCTGTTCCAAGAGAAAGGGCTAAGAAAAGAGAGAAGAAGAAGTTTGTGAGGCTTATGTTGAGTTTAGGAAACTAAAAGAGTTTTAATGACAATAGAAAGATATTATATACAGAAAACACGGTATAGCAAGTTTATATATAGGATCAGAACCAGTTCAGGGAGGGGAGGGGTGGTATGAGGAAGGGGACGGGAATGTGCAACCCAAACCACGGTTAAGGAAATGTAACAGTACAGGCTACCAGGGTGTTCAGTGGTGGCAGTAGGTGGAGCAACTGGGCCGCGTGGAGTGGAGCAGTGTCAGTGGTGGCTGTCCATGCACAGGGCAGGGCCAGTGAAATGATGGCAGGAGCCCTCATTCTGAAGTGGTGGAACAAAGCAATCATTGCAGTCACAACAGCCGGGTCAGCATGTGGAGTGGCAGAGGGGAGGAAGCAATGCTGGGTGGCAGCGAAAAAAGAGGTCGTAGCACCTCCAAGCGGTGGGAAAAAAAAAATGGAGACGGTCTCACCTGTCCCCTGTTTTTAAGGAAAACCTCGGGGCCCACCAAAAACTCCAAAACCAGTGAGATGAGCTGATGTACATGGGAGGAATACACTGTTGGCTGTTTGATGTGTCCATCAGAAATAAACTAACCCTGTTTATCTGAAACCAGGACAAAAAATAAAACACTGTTTGGAAAAGGGAGTAGTATCCATTAAGGATACTGCTCTCCTATGGAGAGGGGAAAAAGGAAGATGAAGGCAATCATAGCATCTGACATGACAGGTACGTATACATGTTTACATACTGTGAATGTGCTGATTAAGTTTTCCTAGACTTTCTTAATCCGTCCTTCTTCTGACCTATGTCTTTCTTTTAAAAAGAGAGCCTGTATCAATAGGATATCACACTGGTGTTCAGCTGTAGTGCAATCCAAAGTTATGTGTTTCTGGGAAATTAGTGTCCACTTTGCAGAGCAGACAAGAATTGATGTCCAAAGCAGATATTCTGTGGATTTACTTCAGAGTAGCTCTCATCTGGTCCCATGGGTTCGCTGCCCTTAGTGAAAGGATGGACTCAGGATGCATCTCTTCGGTTACTTCCACCCGAAACGAGTCCAGTTTGTAACAACTCCCCAAAGATAATCATGCTGAAGAAATTGGGGATTATTGGGAGATTTATTTCGAAAAACCACATCCAGTCTGTTAAATATTCTTGTGAAGCCAGCCTTTATAGCAACTACACAAATCCTTAGTTTTGGAGCTACCAGAGCAACTGATAACTATACTATGTTGTTGGCCTCTTCTGTGAGCGCACAAAGCAACAGATGTCACAGGTACAGACAGACAGCCAAGGGCTAGTGAGACTTGAATTAATTTCATTCTGTTCTAGGCACTGAAGAAGAAGAAGTTTAATGGAGTGCAGATTCTTCAGTCAGTTTTATTCCAAGCCTGTCTCAGTCCTCTTTTTTAATGGCAGTTTCCCCTGCCACCTTTTCTAATGCAGTTCCAACATGGACTTCATCTTGTTCCAGTTTCACATTTCTTGCTCAGGCACAGCCTTACTCCGTTCACTTACAGGGAAAAGTGGCTCTTGTATCCTCCTGCATTCTCATCCAATCTCTTTTCTTGCCTGGCTCATCTCTGCAATTCCCAAGCCAAGAGTTTTCATTAATGTCACAGAGACAGATGGTTTCTGATGAGTGTGCAGGGTACAACTAGACTATTTTAAAAACATACTTTTTTCCCTTTTTAAAAGGAGAATAACGCCTCTCAGCTAAATTAGCAATGCCTACTATTTTCAAAACAGAACGGCAGACTGAGGAAATGTTTCTAAACAAGAGACAGAGGTAATGTAATGCATCTGATATTAAAAAAATTCTGTATTTGCAAAATATATGTGTTAAAATTATTGTGTTAGTTATCAAAATCAAATAATTCCTTTTCTTGTCATTAGTCTGAAAAAGAGAACGGTGAGAATGGCTCTTGGGCTTGTTTAGAATTGAAATTGTGAAAATACATGACCACAACTTGCATGACTACTTTAAGTTGTTTATGTTGAATATATATGACTGAATCTAGCTCACACTTCTTAAGAAACAATGCATACAAATGTTGTAGAAAGCAATGATGGTTTCTTAGAAGATGAGAAGCATTAATGATAAATAATACTCATTATGAGAGAAGGGAAATTGTCCTCTGAATTAAGGGGGATGTCTTTAAAATGGTTTAGAACTCGTCTCAGTTAGGCATTGAAGAGAACTAGCTGGGCCCCACAGACCTAAATGGACCAAATTCTGTTATCATTTGCATTGGTCTGTGGCCAAGACAATTTCACTGAAGTCATTGTAGTTATTCTGGCTTCTAACTGGTGTGAATGAGAACAGAATTTGGCTGGCAGAGCCGTAGTGCTGTAAAGCTCCTGCAACAGGAATTGGGAGGACATCATTAATGCAAACTTGACCTAAAAAACCAGAGTGAGGTCAAGACAGATCTATTTCCCCACACTGAACAACCTGACAGTACCTGTAATTAGTAACATTCAAACACATATTAAAAATAATTAATATATTATTCTGTTCTAGCTGCTTTTTAAGTGATGCTGTCCTGCAACTGAAATCTATTTTTAATAACCCACACATTTGTATTGTTCATCTCTTACAAACCTAAATTAAAAAAAAAAAATCTGACTCACTATGTTTATTTTCTAACTGGAACAAGTTTGTTTCTAGCAATCTTTGGTTACTACCTCTACATCTAAGGAAACATGCTGTCCTCATGGGGACATCAGATCTAAATGCAGAACATACACCATATTGTTTTGATGCAACTTGACTTGGAATCATTATGCAAATTCTGGTGCTCATTTCAGCAGAAATACATTAGTAAAAAACCTTGAATAAAAAGTTTTTATTTTGGAAAGTTACCTTTATTAAAGTGAAAAATTGTAGATGTGAAAACAGTCAGTTTTGATTACTGTCTTCAGCAAGGAGTATGATGCACTGTGATATATTTGGACCTGAAGAAGAATTTATAGGAAACAACTGAACATAGTAATATCTAGCTTTCTGTACTAAAGAAAGGGATACACCTCAGGCGCTGAGCCTTGATGCCTGGTGTTGTTGGCACCAATCATGCTTAGTAATGTACCTTCTGCTAGAACTCTACATCTACTCAACTGACTAGAAAGTTGTGTCTGCAATTTATCAGTTAAAAAATAAAATTAGACAGAAGCATAAAAATAATGTACTGAATGTTAGTGTTGCACAAATTGTAAAAAAATGTGAAAGTCTGAAGACAAGACATTCTCAGGTGGGATAATCACTCTTTCTTACATGGACAGAAAAATAGTCATTCATTTGGGCAATGGGAAAAAAAAGATCAGAGATTGATGAGATAGAGGCCATGTAATGATGGTGAAACCTCTAAGACTCCTAGATTTGAAAATGGTTCATCGCTTTCCTATACTTACTAATATTTCTACTTTGTTTTCTCTTTTTCCTCCTTTATTCTGTACTTTCAGACTGTTCCGAATTAAACTGATGTTGAGCCTACCAGAACTAGACATAAAAGCTTAAAATGGCTACTAGAGTGCATGGATCACTATTGTAGATTTGGCCCTCACAATACATAAATGAGAATCTTTCGGGAGACACAGATTAAAAATTGAATATAGCTACTTAATTGTGTGAGTTGAGAAAAATACTGAGAGTCATTAATATTGAGAGCAAATTGATAAAGAATGGGCTATTGGTGGTCAGAATATAAGGCACCTTGGTGTGTTAATCCCAGTAAGCAGCTAAGGACCATCACATTGAGATGAGAAGGAGAATTGGAAGGGCAAAAGAGAAAATTCTTCTGTTGAGATAGACAGATTAATAATTGAAGGGGAAAAGAAAAAACAAACCAAAACCCAACGCAAAAAACCTCACCAAAATGGTAGTGCAAGGTCCTGCACCTGGGTCGGAGCAACCCTCGCTATCAATACAGGCTGTGATTGTGAACAGCCCTGCCAAGAAGGACTTAGTGAATGAAAGGCTGAACATGAGCTGACCATGTGCTCTCGCAGCCGAGAATGCCCACCATATCCTGGGCTGCATCAAAAGAAGAGTGGCCAGCAGATTGAGGGAGGTGATCCTACCACTCTACTACACTCTGGTGAGATCACACCTGGAGTACTGTGTCCAGCTCTGGAGTTCTCAACACAAGAAAGACAGGAACCTGTTGGAGAGGATCCAGAGGGGGCCGCAAAAATGATCAGAGGGATGGTGCACCTCTGCTATGAGGACAGGCTGAGAGAGCTGGAGTTGTTCAGCCTGGAGAAGAGAAGGTTCTGGGAGGAACTTATTGTGGCCTTCCAGTACTTATGGGGGGCCTATAAGGAATATGGGCACAGTCTGTTTAGCAAGACTTGTAACAATAGGACAAGGAGTGATGAATTTAAAGTCAAAGAAGGTAGATTTAGATTAGATATATTGCCCAGCATGACATTTATATGGCATAAAATATCTCATTGACCACTTCGGGTGAGCTGTCCTGGCTGTGTCCACTCCCAGCCTATTCACTGGTGTGAGTGAGAAACAGAGAAGACCTTGATGTTGTGCAAGTACTGTTCAGCAGCAGGTAAAAGACTGGAGTGTTACCAACGCTGTTGTGGTCACCAGTCTAAAACAGCACCATAGGGGCTGCTATGAAGAAAATTAAATCCTTCCCAAGCAAACCCAGTATAAGAAGTCACCTCTGGCTCAGGAAGTCCTGACATTTTTGACTGTTGGAAGCTGGACGTTTATATTTTCCCTCATTTCCCCTTTCTTATGTATTTTCTAAGTATCTGCTGCTTGTTGTTGAAGAAAGAAAACTAGTACATATTCAGTTTCATCTCCTTCCGGTGAGACCATTCTTCAGATAGACAGATATACACAAGTTGTGTACTTCATTGGGACCCCGTGGTGATTAAGAGCTAATTTGTAGGACAGTGTATTTTAAGCTGGTATTAGCCTAAAATTAACTACTGGACTAATTCCACCGTGTTTTAGCTTTTTTCAGCTATCCTTTTATTTCTCTGATAATGTTCTACAGCACCGTAATCTTCACAATGTTTTCTGTTTATGTCTTTATCAGTAAGACTGGTATTTATGCATACACGCTCTCCTGTTCATTCTATGGGCCATATTGAGTTCTGTTTTTTCAAAAGGCAGAGTGTATTCTTATCAATGTAAAGGATAAGTGACTCATCACTATAATATCTAATATAATTAAGAAAATATGGATGCCGGCCACATACAACACAACCCCCCCCCATCATTCATGATGATATGATCTACTCATTGTGGTGAAAAAACATTGACATGGCAATAAACAGACCCATTTGCTAGAGTTTGTAGCTGACTGACTGCTTACCAGCCCAGTGGTTCTGTACAAATTTATTGACGAGAATGAAGTCCTCTTTCCTTCCTAATACAGTCAACATGGTGGCATGTTAGACAAAGACCTAACAGCAGTACAGGGATATGATAAAGGACTGATTGATGTTACTTTATTTCTTCATTTACCTACCTTTCTGTCTGCAGTATGCATATTGCTGTTTGAGAAAGAGATACCATATACTCCAGAGTTTTTCAGTCAATCTTATCTTTCTTCAGCCTCATTAAATCACTCAGCTCACTGCTGTGAAAATGATTTAAGTGTCTCTGTTTGTTAAAATCTATGATACCCTGACTGCGTGGGGAAACAGTTTCATTTTACTACAAACTGGTATCTACTGCAGACTTCATTAATTTAAAACAAATCAGGTGTGAAGGTTATTTATTGCTTGGCAGATTGAACACATTTTGACAGGTTTCTCAGAGTGCCTTATTTTGCAACCAAATTGTACTTGCCAACATGCTTTTGGATAGTTGGATTTTTATTTGTTTTTTTGGGGGAGGGTTTAGCCAAGGAATTACATAACCTTATCCTCACAAACAAGACCTGCATTTAAAAACATTTGAAATTAATTGTTACGTGTCCAGTCAGAAGATGGTTAAAAACAAGGACTTAACTTTTACTACCACCTGATCAAATACACAGTGTGTTCCCCACAAACATTTGTGTCTTCACCCAGATTGCTCTATGCCAACATGCTTATCTTTTTTATGCCGTGAACAAAACGGAACAATCTCAAGACCACAAGAATATTCAACATATTCAGATATTCTCAGGTGCACCTGTGAAGCGGGCAGATATTTTTTATTTGAAATAAGAATGGCTGCCTAGCAATCTTTATTTCCTTATCATCACAAATACTGTACGTAACAAGTAATGGTTGCACAAAAGAAGAAATTAAAATATTAGAGGTGTTAACTTAGGTCATCCTTAAAAAGCTTGAGTGTTCAACTCCTTATACTGCAAGACTCATAACCAATAGAAGTTATATGGAAAATGCAGATGTTGGCCCAGAGGTGTTAGGGCATTGGAAAGAACCTTGGCCTGGAATCTGGATTTTAAGTCTTGAAATGTGTTTTTTAAAGTGGGGTAGGCAGTAAGATAGAGGGGCATTGAGCTGCTGAGAGTGAATACTAAACTCATAAGAATTTTAGAAGTTTTATCTTTCTTAGTTATTGTTTGCATGCCTTTCAACACAGCGGTCCACAGACTTTATTAAATCTTTATGTACCACCCAAAAAGAGTAAAAATCTCTACCTTGTTCAAAAAACAAGGTAGAGATTTTCATCTTGAGAGACTAGATGTGAAGAACTCTTGCGTGTGTATTAGGCTGACCCAGGGACAGTTTATGAAGGAGAGGGAGCAGCTGGGCTGGGAATTTTCAGTGGAGAGGGGGAATTTTAATTAATTGCTCAGTGATGTGGGTTCACTCAGCATTAATAACAGACGAAACCAAGTAAACTGCTGAAAATGAAAAAAAACCAACCAAATCCAAAACCAAACAACCAAAACCCCAAATGAAATGAAATACACTCAGAGTGCTGCAAAAGGACTTATATAGTAATTGATGTGTCATAGCTACACACAAGACACAATAGCTGACTTGTAGTGTGAAAAGAAAGACATTAGTAAATATAAAACAATCTGACATCTCAAAGGATAACAAATTAAGCTTTAATAACCAAGTAGGACCTTTCCATTTTTCTGAGGCTTGAAACACAAATACGCCACTGGCCAGAATATCTGCAGTTAGGGAAGATATCCAAATTTCAAATACTAATAATTTTGCTGCCATAAAAAACATTTAAAATCCAACTTCAGCAGCCTCACAATATATGAGGCAGTGAAAGATGGTTGCTTAAAGTATAAATCTTTAGGTCTGCTGGTAATGTTAAGATTAGAATTATATACATCTGTTTATGTAACTTTACAAACTTTCTGATAAAGCTATGCTAAACGGATCAGCGACTCTGTCCTGACCTGGTTATTGCTGCAATCATCAGCTGGAGTGATTAGATGCAGACTGTGCTTTGTCTCTGCCAGGTTTAACACCCCCTCAAAAGTGCAAATCCAAGACAAACAGAGGCAAAAGACAGAAAAGATCTTCTAGTTCACCCAGCCAAGTGCCAAGTTTGGCAAATCTGCAAGTGTATGGAGACTTCACGTGAGATTTTCCTATACCTTAGGGAAGACTATGCATAGGCTTTTCTCAGGGATGAGGCATTTGGGGATGCCTCATCTTTGTCACAAACTGTTAGTAAGCTATTTTGCCTGATCTGCATAGACCTCGGGATACGACTTTGGGGAAGGCAGGGTCTTGCCTCTCTGGTGGTTTGCAATTACGCTGTCAAATATGCCAACACGGTGAAGATAACATGCAGAATCTGCAGTTCCTGTGTATTTGACCTGTGTCTTGGATCTGTTTTGCTTTCAAACATCATTGAGAATTCTCCTCCTTATTAGATAATCATAAAAATGTTTTGAGGTAATTAAAAATTTAAAAAAAGGCAGTCTTGGTGCTGGTTTATAAATTAAATAAACAATCACCATATAGAGCTGGGAAATCAGCCACTAGCAAAACTCTCTGTGTGGAGGTCAACTATTACCATTTCAAATGAGGCCTCTGTCTTTGATTAAAATTGTGTTATTCTGTGTTAGTAGCTATCACTGAAGAAACAGGACAAGACATCTTCTTAATTAGTGATTAAAGTGATCCATACAATAGCTGACTAATAATGATGCAGAAAATGGCTTTTACAGACAGGCAATGAAATTTTTCCTGGGTTTGTAAATCTTATTGTTATGCAATTATTAGACTTTGCCTTTCACATTCTATACAGCATCTAATTGTTTCAGCCAGGTGTGAAGGAAAGGAAACAAAAGATGAGGAATAATGTTTACTTAAGTACTGTGATTTAAGATTAGTTATTGGTCTCATATCAAATAAAGTCAGCAAAGATAGTGGTATTCAGCTCGGAAAGCCATTAGAAGTTATTTCTTAAAATTAAGTATGGATGAATGGTCAAAAAAAAAAAAAAAAAAAAAAAAAAAAAAAAAAAAAAAAAAAAAAAAAAAAAAAGAGTTCTTAGTGGTATTTCTCTACAAGGTACAAGTCCCAATTTTTCCTTTTAAAGCACAGCAGTGGGATTCCCATCTGCTGAACAAGAATCTTTTCAAACAAAATCTTTGGGCAGCAGTGTAGCTGAATATGGGAAGAAAATACATCAAAAATATCCAGTAAAGAGAGGAGAGAAAATAATGATGAAGGAAAGAAGCAAATAAGAATATTTCTTGTGGATCAACACAAGAATCTGCTCTTGGGGAAAGAAACTGGCCTGTGGTGTGTTCTGAAGCTAAAACTGTCATGAGATTCACATATCTGTATTTGTGCAATCTGGCATACAGAAATTTATTGTTGAGTTAGTTAGACAAAAGTAGGCTTTTCTTCCTGAGAGAAGACTCACACACACTCCGCCACACAACCCCCCCACCC
>NW_010402815.1:45593-53263 GCF_000710305.1 Buceros rhinoceros silvestris | reverse complement strand
CTTTTCTTCCTGAGAGAAGCCTCACCCCCCCTCCGCCACACAACCCCCCCACCCCCCCCCCAAAAAAAAGGGAACATAACATCCCAATACAGGTGTAAAGTTGTTAGTGGTGTTGTAAAATAAGGAAATATGTGTAAAAATGCCCAACACAAATATTTTGCCTAGGAAAACAAACAGCAAGTTCTTACTTCTATAGGTATGACCAAAGCATGATCTTGTCTGTAAAGAAGAGAATATTTTACGTGAATGATTGAAGGGACAGAGATGACTATTGCATTAATCAGAACACTTTAACTAATCTACTGGAGGAGTAACTACCTGTCACTTTTCCTCACTGAAGAAAAAGTATCTTTTTTACCTGGGCCTGCACAAGCACAGGAACCAATATTTTAGTATTATGATTTTTTTATTTTAAATATCTAAATAAGCGCTGTTGCACTCATTGTTTCCCGTTATGATGCCTCGGAGGAGATTTTCAGAATGCTTAGAGAGTGACTTCTCCTGAGAGTGTTTTCAGTGCATGAAAAACACTTCGCATTTTGTATTTTGCAAAGCTTCGTCTAACTTGTTGCTTTACAAATCTCTTGACTATAATGCTTGCTAGCTTTTCACAAAGTAATGATTTTTATTTACTACTTTTATAATAAACCTGACTTTTAAATTAACTTCTCAGTGGAGAAGAAAATTTGTATGCTGTAAGTTGTTACGTTTTCAGTTATTTATTATTATAATTATATGCATAGTTATTATAATTTCAGCTTTTACTATAACAATTAACTTTTAATTTTTCATTTTTAAAATGTTCATGTTTGTTTCTAGCTGATACTTTCTTTTCACTCCTTCACAACTTCTCCTTAAAAAGTTAAAATTCAGGGAAAGAAAGCTGGGATAGAATAGCCATAAAAGCTAAGGATCCTGTATATTCAGAATAGAAATGTCAGGGCAAAATTTTCTTTCTCCTTCTTACCACACGATTTATTATGCTGCCCTCAAAAAAGTCTGAGTTATTGGTAGATGGTGAAAGTATTTCTCCGTGTCTGCTGAGGTATTTTGAGTGATAGGGTGGACAGTTGTCTGTATATGAGTGAGGCAACCTAGAGGCAGTCCTCTGGGAGACAAGCAGGATTAGGGCATGGTCTTATCTGTGTCAAATGCATATTTTAGAATTAGACAAATCGCTTGCTAGAAACCCATAGCTCTCTCTATACAGAGATAATACACGATAAGTACTTACATTTGGTGAAATGAATCCCACTTCAAACATACAGACTAGTAAGCTCTGATCAAAGGCCTTGCTTTAGGCATAGCCTGTTGCCTATGGCAGTAGTCATAGGAGAGCAATGACATCACAGGTTTATGTAAAAGAGAAGAAGGTTTTCCTGATCTCACAGATGCAGCTGCAGCTTCTTCAACATGTTATTTCTTCAGAAGTTGCTTTCCACAAGCACCAGCATCCCCAAACAGCTCATGTTATAGAAACCAAGCAAATTTCCCAGTAATATATACACAGGACACTACTGTCTTCCTATGCACCCTCCCCCTTTGCTACCACCACAGACTTTGCTATTGACAGGAATTAGACTATCTGAAAGATACTTTACCTTATTTTGAGAACAGCAAAATTTAATTGTGTACATAATACGAAGAAGCCTTTAGCTGTCTGTAAATGGGATTGACAGGGAAAAAGCAAACTCTAGGCTACTTATGAGGTGAGACAGATAGGATTTTACTGTCAAGGAAGTTCTTGAGACACTAGAAGGAAAGTGCTCCATGAAAGGTCTGAGTACAAATTGAGGGAGGCTGAGAGACACCTCAGTGGAGAGAAGAGAAGGAGAGGGGACAGTAGGTTTTCATCAGACTGTGCAAGACCTCAAGGGAGCACATAGGAAGGTGTAGTTCTTTAATTCTCTCCCAGAGACCCTCCTATCCCCTTCATCTTCTTCATTCAAAAAGACTGTCTCTTTTGCTCCCTCTGGTCCACCCCCACTTCCATAGATCACACAATTCTTTATACATCCTTTCCTGAGAATGCATCATCTCCTTATTCTTCCCAAAAGTCTTGTACCTCTTGGCATGCTGAGGGAAAGGAAAAGGGAGAAGAAGAAGATGAAAGTGGCTAGGACTAAGCCGGCTCCAATGGGATCAAGAGGCAGTGGTCCAAGATGCGGGGCTTTCTTCTCCCTCTGCTGTCTTTGCCTATATCTGGTGTGGTGTTGCAGAAAAGGTTCATTACCTGTAGCAGAGAATGTTGAGAGTTGTCCACATCTCTTTGCTACCTCCTGCCCAGCAAAATGCTTCTCCATAGCATTAATGTTATTTAGGCTAATTCTATGCCTCTGGGCATAAGAAGATCAGAAATCACGCCTATGCAAAACAAGATACCATCCTAGGCATCTGCTAATTCTATCTATTGACGCAATAAATTGTCTGAAAGTTATTAACATATTTGTATCAGTTTGCAAGCCTCAGGACATCCCAAGAGGGAAGGAACTGTCTGCTCCTCCCAGCAGGAAGAAGGAGGAGACCAGGCACAGGCAGGAATGGTGTTTATCCTCTTGCTCAGCATTTTTTTCTGCTTTGATGACTGTGTCATCCTCTGTCACGCTTCTGCATTCAGGAAAGGGCAAAGGAAGTGTTTGGTACTAGTATGAGTTGAAACCAAATGAAAAAAAGCAAAAATGCAAAAGAAAAACAATAGAAAACATATTTTTATGAAGCAGAAATCTTCCTTTTCTTTCAGCTTTGACTTCAACCATAATATTGTGTTTTAAAATACAGATTAACAAAATTGTCCAACTGCCTTCAAAAATATCTCAATAATTATACCTTCTTTTTTTCAAGTTTCCAGACGTGTACATCGATAATGAATTACAGCTAGATATATGTTACAGCATATTAGTTATTAGTAGCAGTTCTAATCTTTGTTTGCACAAAAAAAGTCATGCAAAGAACACTTGCACAATTACTTTTATAATTTTAAGACATATATCATGTTTTAATTTAAACTGCAAAACACAGTAAGTTCTTTGATTTCTTAAATGGAGTACTGCAATTTAAAATCATGCAAGGACAAATAGCTGGACCAAAAATTCCTCTCAGGTTCAGAATTACTCTGAAGTCATGGCCAATAATTATATATAATTACACATAACTACAAAAGGTTTTCTTCATCTGCTGGGTGCCACATTATTTGATGCTTCATTAGTAATAAGGCATATTATTCCTTGAGAGATAGTGCGAACTATAATTATGGGTTATTTTGAAACTTTCATTAGAATCTCCTGGTTTTATGTGCAGATGAATTTCAGAACAATCCTTCTTTGGGGGTAAAATTTTCCAAGTTTGGTCTCGCCCAAATGTTTGGTTTTGTTTGCCTTTTGAGGTATGAGGCTTTTGAGGCAAGTAACTCCAGGTGTTTTGGAGGGGAGAATAAATGTAACTCTTCAATGTCACTATAATAGGTAGCTAGGAAGAAAATGCCCTCTTAGGCCCTATGGTTGGGAAGTGAGAGCTTAAAGAAATCAAAATGTTTTAAGCTATTGACTTGTGTGTTGGCGGTGCTCGGCTGCTCTGCATCCCACTTAGACAGCATCACCGGCCATGGGTCTCTGGCAAGTGAACCCATTCCCCGCTCCTGTTTTCCATTCACAACAGCGAATCTATCTGCACTGGCAGATTTACAGCAGTCAAATGTCAAGAGAGTAGCCTCAGCCTCTAGACCAATGCTCCACAGCGGTTATGCCCTTGTGGATTCTCACATGGGCCTGAGAAGAGACAGACATGTCTTTCTGTCATAAGCTGCAGTTTTTCCTTGCTCCCTGCCTCGTTTCCTTCTTTCTTCCTTTTTTCTCCTCTCTCTTTTTCTTTTCCTTTCCTCCCTAGTGGTATTGCATCCTGAATTCCAGTTAACTCCTGCAAGAATACTATTCAAAGGTCAAAGAAGTAGAAACCAAGATTATACTGTCAGTACAGGACTGTACTGCCTGTGTGCTATTTTCCCAGATACAAAATACCCTGAAAACTGCACTCAGGTTTATGTTTTAGGGGGAATCGTGCAGTTCAACTAGTTTAGTAATAGAAGAAAAATGACAAGGCTTAGCACTATTCATGAAGTTGCCCACAGCAATGTGAAGGGCAGTACATCCTCTTCATTTCCGCTTCTGCCTGTGACAACAAGCATAAAACATCAGACCCTTGCTGTCAGTCATTGCCTCCAGTTCAAGTCTTGACAGTCCCACCCACCATACAAACAGCAAATGGTATTACTTTTCAACAACTGACAGGTTTTCTCTGCAGGTATAGAGAAAAATATAACAAGATTTGGGTTTATTTGTTCAGTGCAGAGATCTGATTTTACTCATGCCTTAGTGACAGTGTAGGACAAGATGGAGCACAACCCTAAGATGCTGGGAAGCATGTCCACAGTAAAAGACACAGTCTTAGCAGCCCTAGGATAACACAGTTACTCCGAAAGTTCTTTATTAACCTCTTGACCTTTTGTTCTCTTCTAATATTAAGCTTGGTCCTACTGAGATCTCTACCTGACCTTCATTCTGCTTGATTTCAAGATGCATCCTGCACAAAAGCTGTTTAGAAAGGACAGGCAATTAGATTGATATTGTCACATAATTTTGACTATTCTGGGGCAGAATCTTGACAACAGTTTCTGTGCTGCCTTGGCTGAGGCAAAGGAAGCCATGCCTGCCACTGCTTGCACACTGAGAAATTCTCTCTCCAGTATTGCTATTGCAAGGCAAGGCTTGTGTCAGCTGTAGCATACATAGCCCCAGGCAGAGTCATCCTGCCATTTAAGAGCTTCCACCACTGCAAGTAGCTCTCCTACTTCTTTTCAGGGTTATTACAGCTCTCAAACTGCAGACTGTGGAAATATATATGCCTTTTTAAAGCCAATGCTGTTTCAGATGAAGATGAACTAACAACTGAAAGATGGTTCTCTGGAAAGATTCACAGCCTTGTTTAGTCTCATTCCTTTTTAAAACTGCCGTGTTGAGGATTGGTCTGAAAGAGAAGATGACTTTCTTGTATCTTGTAAAATATGAAAACTTTCTTGTATCATCTTTGGAGTCAAATAGAGAAAATGTCCGCATTTGAGATATCTGGAAAAGTGTAATGCAAGAACTGTGAGTCTAATACTTTGGGGACAGCCAAAAACAAACCTAAGGAGTGTTTGGATGCATTTTTTGAATTTTGTGTTTCTTTGTATAGCATAGACTATACCTTTCTATCTACACAAACTGCTTGAATTTCCGAAAGTGACTTCTCTTGACATAACTACCTCTTGTGGAACTTTTCCTCCACAGGAAAGCTAGGTTAGGCTTCATTCCCATGTGACACTCAGAGTTATCATGAAGAGCTTTTTCTGGCATCTGTTTGACAACAGAGCAGTCTGACAACAGTATAGGGATTCCTGTTATCTGAGGACTTGTCTGAAGACTGTAAGGCAGAGAAAAACAAAGTGTTCTGTAGAAAATTGTCATAAACTCAGAAGTCAACAGGGATCAAGTGAGTAAAATGTGTTGTGTCCTTTGACCCGGTGACAAAGGAGAGGGCCTCATGCCTCATGCCTCCTGCCCTTGAACAGATCTACTTTAAATCATCCAACTTGCACTGTGCTGTGTCATACTTGTTTGCACTGACTCTGGTGGTACAGACCCCCTCCCTGGGCTGCTTGGTGGTGCTGACTTCTGGACCGTTTTGCAAGGCTGACCCCTGGGCCACTTTGTGAAACCAGTACCAGTCATTGTGCTATCGATTAATTACAAAATGCAGACGTCTAGAACAGCTCGGTACCTTCTGACCTTGTCTAATGTGGAAGCAAGTTGAATCCTGGGCATGCTGGAGACAGGTTCAGTGAATTGGAATGGTTAGGCACCCTGTGACCATGCCTGCACCTCCCCAATACCTTGGAAAAGTGCTGAGAAATAAAAGACCATAGCCCTGCTTAAGAAGGGAGAAGTTTGCCTGACAAGATGAACAGCCACAGTGGAAAAGTGCTAATGAACACACTGACCAAAGTTGGTCTCACAACCCTATAAATACTGATTCTAAAGTGAGGCCCATTGGAGCTCTCTGGGATTGCAGCAGGCTGTTTCTTGCTCTCTTCCCCTGAGCTCACACCTCTCAGATCCAACTCTGGCCGTCCTCTGGTAAAGCTGAAGAAGGGCAAAGACCATCAGCTTGTAATAAGCTGATGAAGGGAGAATCACTGTCTGTCTGCAAAGACCAATGAAGGGAATCACTGTTCACTTGCAATAAGCCAACAAACGGAGACATGAGTATTTGAGATCTCTAGCATTTGTCAAAATCCTGGAGATCCCTGGGTTCCCAAATTTACTATAATCTACAGGAAGGAAACCTCTATACCTCTGTATAAGTCTGTGTGAGTGTCATTTGTTTTTTGCTTAGCAAGATTGTAAAATCTTATATCAATCACTATATTAATTATAAAAAATTATTGATTATTGACTGCTTAAGCATTGCTGTTTTATAAGTTCCTGCAATAGTGTTAATATATTTTAAATTGCTGTTATCTCCTTAAATTGTTACTATGTGATAAATTTACATAGAGTACACAACATTATGTTAAAGCACTGCACTGAAGTCCCAACACCCAAATCCTCTTCATCGTAAACCGTTGACCACATCCAGGACTAGGGTTAGATATAACATTCTCTGCAGGAGTTCAGAGAGCAAGGGGGTCTATTCTGAACTTTGTGGCTCAACAGGAGGATCTGCTTTACCCCTTTTACTCCAAATTTCCTAATATTCTTAGTTATAAACTGTTGACTGGTCTAAGATTTGACGTAGCTACGCTTAGGCTCCTCTCTGAGAAGTTGTTTAGAAACCAAGGAAGCCCATTCTGAAAACCCGGTAACTCAACAGGAGGGTTGCCTTTAAGCCTTTTATTTCCAATCACTCTAAAAATCATCCTAACTCAGCTCCAAACCACTTTCTCACTATATCTTTTTTTCACACAAGTATTTTAATTTAACCATTCTAATCACTTTGCCTTATAGCAAGTAATGCAGTGACCTTGCCATCAAATTAAACCTCAATTAATCTTTGTTGATTTCTGCTAAATTTTGTCAAATTCATCTAATCTTTGTCAAATTATTGATCTACAGCAATAAACCATATTGCTGCCTTTCTGTTAAGTGAGGTGCATTTCACTCATTCCAAGCAGAGTCCTAAACCAGGATTCTGCAGCAAGTGAATTAAGTGATTTAAAGGAACCACTCCTTGCTGTGACACTGGTACGTGCCTGGATTCCCAAACACTTCTGTAGACTCCTTCCATGGAAAACTTTTTATTGTTTAATGTACTCTAGGAAAGATAAGTAAAGAACCTCTAGGAACACACCAATGTACCCTGATCCCAAAGAAAACCTAAGAAAGAAAGAAAGAAAGAAAGACAGAAAGAAAGAACGAAAGAAAGAAAGAAAGAAAGAAAAGGAAAGGAAAGAAAGAAAAAGAAAAGGAAAGGAAAGAAAGAAAAAGAAAATAAAGAAAATAAGTTTTTAGGTGGTCCAAATCCACGATGTTGTGCCCCATGTGGCCCCAAGACCTGTGTGAGAAGTCTAGCACCTAATATTTAACATTTGACTCATGATCAAAGTTGTCCTTAACTTTCCCCATATCTTATTGGGCAAG
>NW_010402815.1:44180-45472 GCF_000710305.1 Buceros rhinoceros silvestris | reverse complement strand
TCATGCATTATGAGGTGTATTTTAATATTGGCTGGTGGGACAGTGTCGTGTGGTATATAGTTATGGTTGAAGGGTCCTGCCAGGGAGTTGTTACTATTTGTGAGTTTGGTAGTGCGCACAAACAATTCTCACTCTGAACCACATAGAAATCTCTGGGGTGTTCTGGAGTCTTGTATGAGCTTGTATGATGCATGTAGGTAAATTGTTCCAGCCTAGAGCATTCTCACTTGGATGGAAATTGGGTGAAATCTAGCATAACACTGTAGCCTTCGTTCATTTTATCTCCTTTAGGTTTCCATTACTGTTATAACAATATTCATTATTCATTTTAATAATTATTCCCCTGTTAGAAAATGTTATAACAAGATATAAAATGTAGTCCGGTCCTTCACATAAATATATTATCAACTCCTATTTTTAAAAGCATATCCTGTACACTGGGGACTGGAAAAGCTATCAATAAGTTCCAGTATAATAGGTAAATAATTATAAATAAAACATGTATTATTTAACTGATAAATGCCCTGTCAGAGCTGTCTTGGTCTTTTGCACGCAGTAAATACGTGTTCAGGTGAATCCCATTATTTTTAATTGTGTATTGTGTTATTTCTGCTTTTAAAGATTGCCAAATTGATACCAGTTAAATATCTCCAAAGCTGTGACAAACGAAGTTCAGAAGAACACTGACCTAACACTAACCTCATTTTCTACCTGAAAGCAACAGCCTTTGAGGGTGTTCAAAACTAGTTCATTATTCATTTCTTCATAGGCTCATGTCTTGTTTCAATTTAAGTTGTCATTTTGGTTCTGCATGATGATATATTCCTTTTCATGTCAGATGAAGAGTCGGAGTTAAATCCATTTTATGAAGGTCATCTGCAGCCTTGAACCTTGATTTCAGTAGTGAGAGTATCTTATTCGCTGTGTCAGATTGTCTGTCTCACATACTGTGGTAGGACATACTTTTTAAACTCAGTTCAATAGCTATTGTGTCTGATGGCTCATAATAACCTGTCATTGCTGTATGTATTAAAACTTTATTAAAGAAGAAGCCAGAGCAGATCCTAGACCTCTGTTGCAGGAAGCCTATTCAGGGAATACAATGAAAACTTGTTAAATACACATAGCGAAAAAATCTACAAACAGCTGGTCATAATAAATATTTCCAAATTATATGCTCCTACATTTAAAGTCCTGTTTGTTTATTTTCTCCGTCTTCTTTTCAAATTTAACAAGAATTATAGCTCATTTTAGAGATGGCCAAATTCATCATGGAGATGTCACTTGGTGGA
>NW_010402815.1:34220-44030 GCF_000710305.1 Buceros rhinoceros silvestris | reverse complement strand
TCTTTCCCTTTCATGTTGATTGTTCTGAATATGATCACAGCTGTCCTTTTTCATTTAGACCATGCATTGTAATCCACATGGGAGATCTGTTGCACCATTTCCCAGTTTGTTTCGTTGTCCTCTGTTACCAGATTCCTTTCTGGTAAAAAAAAAAAAAACCAAACCAAAAAACACCATGATAATCTTGGCTGAAACCAACTGCATTCAGCAATCCTGTTACCTCCCATTGCTTTCAGCAGCTTTTCTGGCTTTTCATCTACTCAGTTGGTCTTGCTATTTCTGTTTATTTTGGTGCTAAAGAGGAATGGGAGATGCATTAATATTGTCTCCCAATTTTGGGCAATTGCCGTTGACAAACTACTATAAAATTCTAGCATCAAAAATAGGATTTCAAGGCAACAAGAAGGTAATTGGCATATAGAATGTACTAAAGAACACCGGAAAATTTTGTGAGTAGGGAGATGAAGCGGGTTTTTGGATGCATGGGTTTAATTTTCTAGTATTATTTTAGATTCCCATTGTCCTGAAAGATGTTGAAGGAAATAAACCAACAACCTCATAGAACCATAACTTAAATCAATCCACTATTCTATCACAAGGCTCCCTTGAAGAAAATGCACCCTTTCAAAAAGAAATCAGTTTGGGCCTGGCAATAAGGCAACATGATTTTCTGATTACAATTTTACTGACATATGAAAAGAGAAAAACAGTTTTCCATGCGACTGGCCTTGTTTAAAAGGAAATAGAAAAATAAACGTCTGTTCCTAAATCTTACCCAAAACCCAGTTTTTTTGACAGTCTCTATCTCTTCTGATTTTTCTTTATAAAGATATATGCCAGCTATGAGAATTTTAAAAATAATGCTGTGACCAGAAAATGACAGTTTCAGGCAAACAAGGAATGAAATGTTGCGTTATAGCTGAATAGGCTCAACATCTTGCTTCAGAAAATTTCTTTCTTTTGCTTGGGTGGAGTTATTATATAATTGGCATAGTTTCCAGTATTTGATTGCTATATTCAGGCATGCCATCATAATCTCAAATTCCCTTTTTAAAGTAAAAGAGCGGGGCAAGAATGCCAAAGTGGCTGTGCCTCAGTTACAAGAATTCATAGCTTGAATTCATGATTAATATATCACCAATATAAGTATAATGAAACTGTAAGTTGACTGCATTCAGATAATTCAAATATATGTCTGTTTGATGATGAAGTTAATAATTAACATCCAGGCACATGCCTAAAAGAAACCCCGTAAAATCTCCCCCACCCCCCCCATCCCCAAACCTACAAATCTAGACAGTAAAACCAGCTAGCTCTTATATCTGCTATGGTTTCCAACTCAGATATCATCTACCAGTGATGTTACAGTAAAGGAAGACCAGAGAAAAATCTTTATCATGTGGAAGGTAAAAATATGTAATTTTGCTTTGTCTTGCAAGGAACTTATTCTCCCTCCATCTTGTGTTACCCTAATGTATTTTATCACATGGAGAGTGTTTTGACATAAAATGCACTGGTAGTGTGTTTATGACAGAGAGGAATTTGTCGTGGCTTAGTTGCTGGCAACTAAGAACCACACAGCCACTCTATCACTCCAGTAGGAGAAAATACAAGAAACGCCTTAAGGGTCAAGACAAGGGACAGGGAGGGCTCACTTACCACTTATGGTCACAGGTAAAAGATCAACCCGACTTGTGGAAACAAAATCAATTTAATTTAAACAACAAAACTGCTACCAAATCACCAACTGAAATCAGAGTAGGGCAGTGAGAGAATGTGACCTGTTGGCTGAGGCTGGAGAATCACAGGATGAAATCTCTCTCTAGTTAGCCCTCCTCCCATTCCAAGAGAAAGGGTTAAGAAAAGAGATAGGAAGAAAGAAAAAGTTTGTGAGGCCTCTTAAGTTTGGGAAACTAAAACAGTTTGTATAACAATAGAAAGATATTATATACAGAACAACAAAGAAGAGATTAACGAGTTTATATAGGATCAGAAGTCTGGTGCAGCAAGGGTTAAACAGTAGTTAGAGAAACAAAAACAGTAAAGCTACCGGTTTGTTCAGCGGTGGCAGCAGAAATCACTGCAGAGCTGGCAGAGCATATGGCAGGGGCTGGGGACGTCCACACGCAGTCCACACGCAGAGCTGATGGTGTTAACAGTCACAGCAGTCGGGAAAACAGTGGCAGCAGCAGTGAGTGGTCACGGTTGGCAGTACGGAGCTGAGCTGAGAGGCAGCAGTGTTTCAGTTGTGGTGTGGTGTGGCCCCGGGACGCAGCGGCTGTAGAGATCATATCAGGCGGCAAGCAGCAGTGAGCAAGCGGTCACAGCTGGCAGTGTGGAGTCAAGGTGAGTGGCAGCACTGATTAGCAGGTCCCAGTGCGAGTGAGAAGGGGGGTCGTGACCAGTAGGTCATGGCAGGTGGAAAAGGCATGATTTCTTTTTTGCATGCCATTCCTAAAGAAACACCATCCTGCTAAAAAATAGACAAGCAGTGAGATGCGCTGATGTACGTGGGAGGAATACTCTAACTGCTTGTTTGATATGTTCATCACAAACAAACCAGCCCTGTTTATCTTAAACCAGGACAGAGAAACAACAGCATCTTCAATACATCTTTTCCCCCACCCCTGCCTGCTTCCCAGTCCCAGCTTTGCTACCTCCTTCCCCCTACACAGAACAGGGGTGGGGCAGAGGATGGGGGGTTGCGATCAGTCCCAGGTCACCCCATGCTGCTTCTGCTGCTCGCTCTTCTTCCAGGGAAATGCTCCTCACCATTCTGCCTTGTAGCCACATGGCATCTCTCCCACAGGACACAGTCCTCCATGAACTTCTCCAGCTAGTGTAGGCATCTTCTGCACGCTGTCATTCTCCCAGGTACGAACCACCCCAGCACAGGTCTCCCTCAGAGTCACGGCCTTTTTCAGTACCAACTGTCTACTCCAACGTGGGCCTTTCCATGACTCTCTGCTTCAGCGTGATCTTCTCCACAAACTGCATACTCCACAGGACACAGTCCTCCATGAACTTCTCCAGCTAGTGTAGGCATCTTCTGCACGCTGTCATTCTCCCAGGTACGAACCACCCCAGCACAGGTCTCCCTCAGAGTCACGGCCTTTTTCAGTACCAACTGTCTACTCCAACGTGGGCCTTTCCATGACTCTCTGCTTCAGCGTGATCTTCTCCACAAACTGCATACTGGCTTTTTCTCCACTGGTGATCTTTGAGGAGTGCAAGGACTCAGCCTGCCAGCTCACCATAGGCAGAAAGGAAATGACTGCTCTAAAAGGTCTTCCCAACCTCTTTCTCACTTACCTGGGTGACTGAATGGTTGGTTCCCACAAGGTTGTCTTTCTCTCTGTCCTAACAAAGACCATTGACAAACTGGTTTCCCTCTTAAGTATTTATTCTCAGAGGCACTGATTGGCTCAGCCAAGATGGGGCTAAACTGGAGACAGAGGAGCTTTACAAGAAGCTTCTTACATAGACCATGCCAGCATTCTCATCCCTTATTATTAAAACTGCACCAAACACTGGCCTAACTCAGGTATAGTTTAAATTTGAAATAAATCCTGACCAAATATTAACAGATGAATGTAGAGCTTATTAAAGGTATTTACTAGATGGTTAACTAAAACTAATTAACTAGAGAAATGAAATCTTATTCCATCTAGAAAGCTGATGGTATTTCTCCAGGAAGAGCTTTATTTTTCAGAGTATTCAATACGATCTCTTGGGGAAGGAAAGCTGAAAAAAATCTTTTATTTGCCTGCTGCATAATTCCTGTATGCTGTTGGAGCAGGCACACAGCTCTGTGGGCAAGGCTGGATTTCTTTAATCAAAGCAGAACAAAGCACAGTCTGATAGCTTGTCTCTGTCAGAACTAAGGGCTCCTGCCTCTCAAATGGCCGTGGTTGCTTCTTACCTTTTTTATTTTTTTTTTTAATATATTCACCACTATATGAGAGTTAACTTGGAAAATCATGAAAACTTCTGAGATAAAGGATAATATTGTATATACCATGCACTCTTTCATAAATAGAGTCAAACTATTTTCTATGTAATTCCAGCTTCCTAGCAAAGATGTCTATAATTGAGAAGACATTGTTCTGGGGTACTTAGTTGTCCCTTCTCGGTCAGACTCTTGAACTAGAAGATGCAGAATATGTGAGATCTGGACTCTCAGAAATGACTCTTCTGCGAATGTGCTTCCTTACATGTACATTGTGTTTGGCATTTTTGAGGCTGGTTTCTCCTCCGATCTCTTAGCTTATGGTTAGGAGCTGGAATGAGATGAAGCTCATTCTCAACATAAAAGACATGAACAAGGGAAAAATACAAGCCTGTGTTCCTGAGTAGCTGAAATATGGCTTTTGGCTTGATTACACAGTCTTTATTCATATTAATAAAAACTTATTGAGAAAAGCAGGCTTACCAGTTTCAATAGGAGAAAAAAAAATCAACCACTAAACAACGTAACAAAAAACTCAGTGACTACTGTGAATAAATATTCATCCACAGAAGCAGAATTTGCACAGTCTAGTCCAGTTAATAGCAAACTATTACAGACTTTTACTTGACTACCTTTTGTATGATTCTTGGCCGGAAATCCTTGAGGATAGAGTACTTTGCTTTTCTTAGTGGGGAAAAGAAGAAAAGCCAGTTCTGATCAACCTTATTTGCATGTAATTTACCCACAATTCCACCTGCTAGCTTTTGATTTTTTGATTTATTTGCGTCAGTGGGTGGTTTGGCACCTTACTGCTCCCAGGAACAAGGGAATTATAAAGTTGGTTTGGAAGCTACCTCTCAGCTCTGACAAGTGTAAACTCAGCATAGATGAATGCTTGGAGTTGGTCTCACAAAAATACTTTGGCACTTGAAGTAGCATCAAGGTCCAAGCTCCGGTTCAGTTTCTTGCTGCCTAACCTTTCAGCTCCCTCCATTTTTTAAGAATAAAAGCTCCTTGATACTCATCTAGATACTTCAATGTCTGCTTGTGGACACTCCAAGAATTCCCAAACCCTGTGTGTGCTGGTCATTGGGCGCCTTGTTCGTACTTGAGACCTGTAGAGTTACAAATTTGACTTTTTTTTTTTACTGTTTCACTGTGGGATATGCTTAGGAGAAAGAGCAGTGAGCACACTGATTAGTTCATTAAAACAAGATGTGAGTGAATATGAGTGCTTTAGCTCCTGGACACTCTCTTCTGCTTCCTCCTTAACATGCTGAGACTACAACTACGTGTGCACAGTGGAATAACCGAACAGAAGGGACAAAAGCGACGGAGTTATTCTAAGGAATACTCTACAGCCTGCCACTTATTAAAGGGCTGGGAGGTACAGGCTAAATTCTCAGAGAACAGAAGGAAGATTTCATCCCATATGCCAGCTAAATGCTGCTTAATAAAAAAAGGAACACCATCAAGAGCTGCTGGCATATTTTACAAGACACAAGTGTGTGGCTTAGTGAGAGTTTTAATAACTCTGAACTGAAAGTGGAAGGAGCTGCCTTCTTTCAGCCAGAAATCGTTGTCTAATTCACTTTGAATGGATGTTCTTAAAGCTCTGCTTGAGGATATTCCATTGAGAAGTCTGGCTTCCATGAAACAGATTTGGGCAGCTAACTCTGTACCTAGAGGCAGATTAGGGACCTAACTCAGGGCTTCAAGGCACTCATATTTGTACAACTAGCTAGTAGGTTTAGTAACATTTACCTAAAGAGAGAGACATGTTTGGCCTTGGCTGCTTTAACTAAAACCAATCTAATGTGGTTTCATGTTATACACAATAGGAATAGATATAACAGTTTCATACTAATCAAGTGTAAAAAATTATTCTGGAGAATCATACTCCTACAATTTCGATTTTCATAAAAATACCTGTACTATCTTCAACAGAATGTACTCATACTGCATATAAGTATTTGCTTTCATTGACATCAGCATGTTTTCTCCAATATATTGATTGTCAATAAGTTTTTTTCAAGATATCACTGACGTTTGTTTCATGGTAGGTCTGACAAGTGGGTTAATAAATATGATCATTTGGGTAATTCTAGTATTAAAGATGGAAGAATGATCAAGAAATATTTCAAAAGTTAATGTATTGCTTATCCAGATAACAGCCTTAAATATCCATGTACAGTATATGAAAAAAAATCACAGGGCCCAGCTTTTTTACATTAATATCCTGTCCTGCTCACCCATTCTCCTGTTCTTATTGCTTTCTGAGGATTTTCAAGTGTGCTTAGGCTTTGCATCACTTCATTTACTCCTAAGTAAATGGCACTGAATGGATTTGCTTAGTGTTAGAAATATTTCTCCCTGCTAGATTCAGTCTGCTAAAGACTGGACATTGATTGTAGGTTTTAAGTGGAATGGAAAATATACTTGCATTGAGGAGTAAACTGAATGCACAGAAGGAAATTATTTCTTTTCCAAAAAAAAAAAAGGAAAAGAAAAAAAATCCTGCTATGTACATCTTGGGAAAACTTTTTCAATGGTAAATCTGGAAATGGTCCTTAGTATAACACTGCCTGTTTCACTCAGTTTACACCAGTTCCCCACTGTGAGGTTCCACCTCTCTGATACTCATTCCTGCCCCATCAGTTGGAGGTGAGGGAAGAAGAATATGAGTCTGCCTAATTTTGTGCCTGAAGCTGTTTATGCTAAAGGTTCATATTCTTAGATTTTCTTTATCCTCAGATTATCAAGGATTATTGGTTAGATGATCGGGAGCAGGAGTCTAAGGCACTCAGATGTGTCTTCTGGAACAGCCTGTTCATCACATTCCCCATCAGCTGTACACAAAGCTAGAGGTGCTGGGTCTCTTAAGTCAGATGCCTAACACGGAGTGAGAATACCTTCATTATCCATACTGCTTTGAATTTGGAAGCCAATTTTTATGCTTTATGGGTTATCCCCAGTTGGTTTTTTCATTACAAAAAACAAGACTACTCATATTTCACATTACAGTTTGATTTAGGAGTAACTTAGTATAGATTTCTTTTTCTTATCCTACAGACATACAATGTAGACAATTATTCCATATGTTTGCATTCGCTTTGTCAAAACAAAGAAGTGGTATGATCTGGAGAAGGGAAAAAGAAAAGGAAACAGCATACAGTAGAAGTAAAATGATATTTAAGTGACAAAAAAAGTCATTGTATAAATAATTATCCTCAGTTTACTGTAGAGGAAACTCTTTTTACATAAAAATATGAAATCAAGAAAAGAATCAATACCTCACAGTTTTTAATTACTATTTTTTCCCTTGTCTGCTTTTCCTTGAGAGGTGTATGTTCAGAGTATTTCATTAGAAATTCTCAGAAGTCATTGAGAATCCTGTTTTCAAGTACTGCCACCAACCTTTTGGTTTTTTTTTCTATTGTAGATGATCTTTCTGGATATTAATGAATTTTTAAAGGATAATTCGTCTTGCATCCAGGAAGATTTCCAACTCCATTTGAGTTTGGAAATCTAAAAGAAGCTTTGAGCAATTTGACTCTGAATGTACATGCTTTGATGTGAGCACAAGAGAACTAAGCAGTAGTTGAGCAGTGGTTTGGTTTGGGCTTTCAAATGGTAGATGTAAGTGCACCTTAATCTTTTTGTGAATCTGGCTCTCTTAGGTGGTTTTGTTAATCCAGCTCTTCATTGTTAGTTATTTCAGGTTGAAACACTTGGGTTATTATTTTCAGAAATACTGAATATTCAAGGCTGTATCTAAGGTTAACAAAGAATCGATTAAAAATGTCACATAGAATTTAAATTACTCTGAAAACCAGAGTACTTGCCTTGGCAATAGAAGAGTTAACACTTTCAGTCTCATCTCAATATATCTTCCTACATTCAGTGGACAGTAAATAAGTAATAATGTCTAGAGTGAAACAAATTCTGAAGAAAAGGAAATGTTCAGCTGTTTCTGGAGTGAGATAAAGGGCCAATGTGTGTGTGGGGAAAAGCACACAATTACATAATTAACTATTTTTAACAATTTTATCGTATGCAAATATACTAGGAGGAGAACTGTCGTTGTCTGGGCAACCTTAATTTTGGCATTTTTTAATATTTAAATGGCAGCTTTCCAATCTGAAGCTCAGTTAAACATAACTAAATATACTTGTTACCAGAAATCTACTCATCTGTGTATATGCAAGTATCATTTTGATGTTTATGTCACTGATTTGTTTTCTTAACTGTTTCAGATCAGACATTGAGTTTTTAAAAGATATTTTCTTTATAGCTGTACTTGTGTATTTTAAAGAATGGACTTCAGGTTGAAGGAAGAATTGAAAATTGCTTTCATGTACAGTGATGAGATGTGGAGTAACAGTATTTCTCCCCTGAAAAGATGTAGCTGGAGGAGGGATACATAAGCATGTGCCAGTTGTATCTGTTCCAGGGAAGAAGGAATGACTGTGAGAAAGGTGTACAGATGGCCAAGGCATTTCAACACAGGTAAGACTATCATTTACATCAAACTGTGACCTGGGAGACCTGCATCAGTACTGACATTGCATAGGAAGGCTGAAAAGTCTGAACAGCTCATTAGGGAAGAGTGACAAATAACCTTTGTCGACCTTGTTGCAACTTGGACTGCAGTTCTGCTTCAGCAGTGCAGGTTACTAATGAAATGGGTTTCTCTAAGCCATATGCATCCTTGGCCTCAGGAAAACTCACTAAGGACCACCTGACCGACAACTTTATTTATTCTCCAACTTCCTTTCCAGGTTGCTAATGATTACTGTGATTTGTATGTAAAATCATAAAACTTGCCTTTCAATTTTACATTTTTTTTTTTAAACAGATGCTTTGGCTACAAGTAAAAATGTTTGGCTTGATTTTTAACATGAAGCTTTTATTGTTTCTGTCCATAGTTATATATCATGTCCAAGAATACAGAAATAGTTTTCTCAGCCCCAGCCTGACTTAGTACTGAACATTGTGGTGTATGAAAAAGGAATTCTATGCCCATGTCACTGTATAAAGTTTCTCTTTTGGTACCTGGCAGTATCATGTGTTCCACACTCTAACTCATTTGCATTATGCAGCTACACAGTAAGCACTTATTGTTTTCATTTGATAGTTGTGGAAGCTGAGGCACACAGAAATAAGTTGCCGAAGTATTTCTACAAAGCTGGGGATTAAAACAAGGTCTCCTTAATTCATCTATGGGTCACTATGCAGTCTTTCTAAATAGGATACTGTGCCTTGCATCAGCTGAAGGTCCCAGCTGCTTTGAAATGCAAAATCTGTGTAGATTTTGAAGACCAGCTTTTCAGAGAAAAAAAAGGTGTTGTGCATGACTAAGGATCGAAGGCTGAGGAAGGAAACAAGGAAAAGGAAAGCTTTCTTCTAGTTAACCCCAGAAGAAAAACAAAATATTGAATTGTTATTCCCTGAAAAAACTGAATACTGAACTCATATTCTTTTGGGACCCCGATGAGTTTGGCTCTACGGCACTTTCTCTAACCAGAAGAAGAGGAGGGAAAGTGCTAGAAGACTGCACAGCCTTCGATTTTCCTCACTTCAGTTGCTTATGAGTCTAGTAAATTGTCTACATAGGGACTACCACAGGCCATTCTTAAAAAACAAAACAAAACAAAACAAAACAAAACAAAACAAAATGACAAAACAAAATTTTTTACATCCTTCACAGATCATTTCCATTCCCCAGCTAAGGGAGCCTCAGAGAATTATGCACCATCTTTTCAGTCAAGGGTTAAGGCTAGACCGACCGCTAGATGAATGACAGCTGCTCCGTATTAAGCCCAATCCCTTCCCAAAGGTAAAGAGAAAACGATTAAGGA
>NW_010402815.1:30688-34075 GCF_000710305.1 Buceros rhinoceros silvestris | reverse complement strand
AAAGAAAACTAAAACTGCTTTAATTAAAATAGTAACAATAAAATGAATATATATAAAAAACAAATATATACAAAATCAGCATTGAACCAAACCCTCCCAATGGCAATCATGTCACTGTCACCACTGATGCTGTGGGCAGGTGCTGTGGAAAACCCAGTCCGGACTCAGCAGCAGATGGGAACGGAAATCAGGAGCTGGATTCCGGAGCTGGATTCCGGAATGGGATTCAGGAATGCACAGACTGGGATAAAAGGCAGAATGGAGTCCCCCTTGGATGCCAGCCATTGAAAAAGAGAGGTTGACCTTTATAACCCCCCAGCTTTATACTGAACATGACGTCTATGGGATGGAGCACCTTGTTGGTCCATTTAGGGTCCTGTCTACTTCTCACCACAGCTGCAGCCTCTAACTTGCTGAACCCCCACTGTGGCACACAGGATTGAGCAGTGACCTCGGTCTGCACAGAAGCAAGTGCCTTTCTGCACACCAGTCCCTGGTAGTAACTGTAAACATCAAGCAATATAACTTCTCTAAGCAGACACTGTCTGCAAAAATATGCCGTTACCTTCAGACAGTGCAGTGACTTAGAAGAGACTGAGACGAAAAGTGCAATCACTGAGAAGGATTAGTTCTGTCCTAACTCAAACCAGGACATTTTATAACAACAAAAACAACAACATCAACAACAACAATAACAATAAAACCAGCTCAATTTGGTTTTTGTCGCAAATAATATCCTTGTTTTCCACAAATTGCTCATTTGAGTACTGAAAAAATATAACTCTACATTGCCTTCTGACTGTACAAGCTCACAGTCTGAGAACTGTGACAGCAAAAAGGGTATCAGCAGGGTTTAATAGATTCCAGCGGGGGTTTGGATAAGGACCACAGAGAGATGCAGTTCATCACTTTTAATGCAGTTACCGTGAGCTAGTCATTCTTTCTTTTCTGCCTCTCCTTTACCATTATGGTGTGATTTGGGTTTGAATAAGAATATGAGAGGAAGTCACTGAAATACATTTTTTATTTCCTAAGTTACTTCTTTGACTTATTAGGTAGAAGTCTGTGCTCATGCATCTGGAGGTCATCAATTCTATTTACAATGATGAATGCATTAGGTTGCCTGACAATCTCACTGTTCAGAGATGGACACTGATCATCACAATGGTAAGGTAGTACAGTCTTGTTTCAGAATTTTTCACATCAGGGTAACATATCAAATCTAAATGGAAAGGAAAATTAACACTCAAGAGTACAGCTTAAATTTCTTAGACAGCAAGCAAGGTGCAGTCTGACATTTTCAAAAAGTTAGAAGAATCCTCTTCACCTCTTACTGATTCTGCTGCTCAGCATTTCTATTACATAAAGCTTACTGTATAATTTCACTGATCTGACACATCTTCCTTTGGGATTGGGCATAATGCTATCTTTTAGCTTTTAAATTTTTTTTTTTTTTGAGAATGATGGAAAGAGGAGCAGATTTTAAAAACTTCTGCTCTTTTAATGGAAAAAATCACACACCAGCTGGTTCAAATTGTATGCAAAACATGGCACGTCTGACTGTGCCATTTTACAATGTGCATATTATCAGCAATGATGATTTGCTCCAACAATTAAAAAATGAAAATTGGACAGTTGGGGAAACAAGTTGAGCGTTCTTAAACTTGAAGTTTACATAGTGGTATGTTAAAACCCCAAAACTCCAGAGCACATTATAGTTTGAAAGTCACAGTCAGAAGCTCACACAAGCATTTCCTGGGTTGACAGTCAATTAGTGAAAGCATAGATACGGTCAAATATTTTCCTATTGGTCTGTCTCTCTGCTACATTTGTTTAATAACTTCATCTGTCTGGCCCTTATCAGTATCTGAACACCTCCAATATAATGTCCCAATATAAATAAAGAAATTTGTTTACTGTCCTGTCTAGGGAGAGAGTCACAAAAGAGCCTTTAAAAGATGATATGGATGAAAAAAGTTATTTGTGAAGTCTGAAATACAGAAATAAATTCTGTAATTCCTTCTGAAGTGTCTTTTTTTGTATGAGTGCATCTCATTATCTAGGCCCCATCTTCTCTGAATATTTGTCTCATGCATCAGTCACCCCTTCATTTGTCAGAAAAAAATGTAGTTGTCATGAGGTGGCTCGATCCATGGACACAATACAGATCAAATACAGATCTTGGAATTGAGACATTAGTGTCGAAAAGTACTCCAGCTTTGTTCTAGCACTAAACTTGTCCTCATCAGATTATTGTTTGCCTCAGAAAAGGTGGTAAACTTCTAAATGTAAGAGAAAGGAAGAAGTGTTGTAAGTTGTTTAGTCTCAGATGTTCTACATTGACATTTATTCTCCAGAAAAAGTAGAATTCAGCAGAAACCAAGGCGGTCTTTTTTTCTGTCAGTTTTCATGACTACATCAGTAGATGAAAATTATTGGAAACATTGTGTTTCCCACCCTGGTCTCAGCCAACTGAAGTGAAGGAAGAAATGCAGTTTTGCCATAACAGATTCTTAGTACTGTTTTGTCTTTGGAATTATTTGCATATTCTCTACTCTTTATATTATACATGAAGAAGTTATCAGCTCATGCCCTAGAAAGTGGATGAGAAAGGATAGACACTGTTTTAATTTTGGGAGTGGTGGTTAGGTTGTAGGCAACCTTATGGTATATATTGCTTGATAGTTAATCTTAACTGACTTACAGTGTCTATTATCCAAATTACTTCACCAAAGGTCTCCAACAAGTTATAACAGGGAGAAAGTGAATATTTATTATCCTGGAATTGTCATTTATTCACCTGTAATCTAACATCTATTATTTCACACATAGCAGATGATAATTTTTCATGGCAAGGAAATAGCTAATCAAATCATCTACTATGAGGTAGGTTGAAATCTATCATCTCCTCCTAATAAAAATAGTGGAAGTGTTTTGACTCAGACCAACTGGTAGGAAAGGCCACCATGGGAGGGTCTTTCATCAACAGTTTTGAAAATAGAAATTGTTGTCACAAGGTCATATAAGGAAATGGAAGTATTGATCCTGGTAACTCGCAGAAACCACGGAATGAGCATATACCTGTAGTGAACCAAGGAAGACCGGAGCCAATAAAACTGGTGTATTATGTATCAAGCATGCATACAGAAAGTGCTACCTCTTTAAAACAAACACAATGAACATAAGTTATGCATAAGAATAACTCCTTGTCTGCCACATTGTGAAAGGACAAACGGGGTAACAAATTCTCTGAAATACAGAAGTGAAGTATTTTGAGGTAATGTTAAGGAAGCACTGAGATATGCAGTACCTGCACAGCACAACATGTTACAGCCATTTTACAAAGAATTTACAGTTTTGAGTGGCTTTACCCAAGCATGCTGAACC
>NW_010402815.1:21907-30595 GCF_000710305.1 Buceros rhinoceros silvestris | reverse complement strand
AACCGTACTTTTGTGTCACAAAATCAATTTGTCTTTGTTGTAAAATAGAGTACAATAAAATTCGGCTTCAGCTGTACTACTGATGTCCTATTAACAAGAACAATAGTGAAAAGGAAAATAGCTTGAATTCTACATTAAGCTGTGTGTCACTAAACTTACAAATGGGAGAATTAAAAATGAATTTGACATATTCAAATACAAACAGAGTGGTTTGGGAAACATCTGAGAAGGTAATAAAAGAGCACAAATTTGGAACAAGTTAAAGGAAAATTACAAAGATACATGATTGTTTTTTCCTGTAATTCATAAATACGTTATAATAAACATATCCTTTTGAATGCTCCTTTAATCCATTACTTCTAATTTAAAACATAATCAGATCATAATTTTTAAAAATTGTTATCCTGCTTACCAATATTTATTGTACAAAACAACTCGAGGTACATTCTTTAAAATCTTAGCCAAAATGAGTTTGAATTTATACAAAATTACAGACTGAAATGAGAAGAAAGAAATGTTCATTATCCTGAACATCCTCTTCAGCAAAAATATCAGCAGATTTAATGTTCTTTTTGTTGTCTTCATTAACTTTAACTCCTTTTTTTTTTTTTTCCCCCCCAGGAAAAAGATCAATCCGTAACCCATTTAAATACTAACAAATGGCATACTGGAACAACATCTTAGCTTGACCACCCCAGGAACATTAATGGTACTTTGTGTATCAGGGCATGTTTCCTCTTGGTAATAAGAACACCTTCTAACACATCCATTCATCTCTCATTTCCTTATAGGATTAGTAAATGCTTTGTTCAGGCATTTATATAAAGTCTACTAGATTTATATCAGATGAATTTAAATAAACTATCAGTGCTATTTAAACTTTTCCTTAAGACATTACTTTTCAATGATGTCTCTCTAAAACTCTTATTGATATTAAAGCTGCTGCTAAGATGATTTTTCTAGCACATTGACCAGCACTGTCTCATCACTGAACGTGTCCATCTGTTGCATCTTGGTTCTAAATGACAATGTTTTGAAGTTACAACATTTTAATGACAGAATAATCTTTTGCATGTGTGTGTGATTCAAATCATTCTCTGTGATGATAAGCACATTCCTTCATTTCACTGTAGTAGCATTGTCCTGAAGTTCACCCATTTGGAAATGATATATTAAGAGCAAGCATTATTATTTCCTCTGGTAGCTGAGCTAAAACAACTGTGATTTGTGCCTTCTTGAATTGCTTAAATGCAATTTCTAGTATTCTGAAACAAAAAGAAATATCTAATTGAAGAAATATAAGATACTCAAGGAATTTGAAACTGTACCTCTAATAATTAAAAATTCTGATTTCCTTTTACCATAAATTGCTGATAACAGTTTCTTTGATATTAACCCATAGTGCTCCATATAATAACTGCAAATACAGACAAAAGAAGTAGACTTAATTCTGGAGATAATTTTTTTTGTCATACTTCTCTGTGGTCACAGAAACCATGCACATTAACTGTTTCACAAGCATCCACAGCCCTTACACACACTGTGCAATGAAATGAAGAAACACGACATACAAAGAAAGACAAAAATCTCTGTTTGTGCCAGAGGTACAAGAAAGTATAACTGGAGAGGACAACATTAATGGGAGCCCTGGTATTACAAAGCAGAAGTGTTGCTAGACAGCTGCTTTGAGGAAAATGATCCTGAGCTGCACACTGTGGGGACAATTCCATTAGATGTTCATGCCAATTCATGCTTCTGTATCCAGCACTGAAATGGCACCAGGTAAGATAAAAACATCATGCCCTATGCCACCGCTTTAGGACTCGAAATTGGGTTTAGGCACCGATGCTTCACTTCAGCTGCACAAGTCACCTAAAACACAGATTTTATTATACAGAGGAACTTTGTATTAGATATGCTTTTTACTTCGTGTTTGCCTAAGCTGTGAGTAAACCTGTGCGTGTGTATAAAAAATCAGCGTCATGAAAGATTTATCTGTTTGGGCTTTTTAAACAAGTAAGAAGTGATGGTGTAATGGATGGTGTTACTACTTTGTTCAGTATGATGCATGTTACATTCTGTTAGACAGATGTTTGTGGGCAACAGAGAAAAAAGCTCGCCTTGAGCACTAGTAAAGTGACACTCCTATGGTAGGAAAGGGAGGTTGCTGCATGCCCAGCTGCTGGGCAAGGCGATCTGGGGTAAGGCAGTGTCTGGACTTGCGGATGAGGCAGGCGGGGGATGAGGAAGGTGGCAAGCTGGCAGCATGAGGACAGACGGGATCCTCCTAAAAAAACATAGCCAGACTTCTGAAAGGACAGAAAGGGGCTGAGGGTGGTTTGCTTCAACTTTGGAAACTACAGAAAGGTGCTAGACTGTAAGTGAGAGAAAATTACTGGCTTTGTGAGGACTCAGGGCAAACAATTGTTGACAAAACCTTATATATTAATCTATCCAGCGAGCAGATCTGAGTCTTCACTATTTTAAAAGTTATATACTTTATATTCTAATAATCAGTATCATTAGGTATTCAAAGGACTTCTGCTATTTCTATGCCACAAAACTGTGGCTATCTCAAGGTCCGATAACGGATAGAGAGATTTCTCTTTTGTTAGCCTGTATTGAGGAAGAAAGATTATTCCCATGGTTTCTAATACCTAAACTACAAAGGCAAAGAAGAATGCTGCAAAGGAAGATAACTGCTATTCCTTCATCTTCCATGTTGCTTTAGTCTGTTACTTCACAGTCCTCAGATTCTGTGAAGCAGCTAAAAAATATTTTTGTTGTGTTCTTTTGACAGATACACATATTCCTGTGGTGCATGTCTAGTGCCTCTGTCAGAGCGGCAGCAGCTGGTGGTCAATATGGCATTCAAAAGTCAAAAGCTGTACTCCAAAGATTTCTGCCTATGATAGTGACATGGTGCTAATTAATTATCACGAGATGCTCAGACTTCCTCCAATAACATTTTTTTGGATCCTACATGGAAAAGGAATACTTCCTAAAAGCCTGGAAAAAAAGAACTCAAGCATTAAAAAAATATGACTAAAATTACAAAAACTGGAGTGGCTTAAAAACAATGTTTTTACATGAAAATTATATGTCTTGCTCTCTAAATTTTTTTATAAGTTCACCATAGCTAAAAAAAAAAATAAAAACTTTCAATAAACACTTTCTACAAATATTTTAATTTAATAATCTCTGGGCTCCTCAAAATTTTCTCTCAAGTTGTTTGAAAGTAATTTGCCCAGTATATTTAAAAAGAAATGTTTTGGATGGTAGGGTGAGTTGACCTTGGCTAGCTGCCAGACCCCCATCCAGTTGCTCTCTCACTTGGCTATTCAACAGGTCAGGAGAAGAAAAGAAGATTAGAAACTTATGAGTCAAGATAAAGGGAAGGACACTCAGCTTGAGGAAAATTAATCTAATTTATTGTCAGTTAAAATAGAGTTGGATAGTAAGAAACAAGGACAAATTAAACTAGCACCTGCCCCCCTCCTTTTTTTTTTCTGAGTTCCTCTTTACTCCATTCTCCTCTACCTCCACCCCACCCTGAAAGGCACAGGCAAAAGGGATGAAGAATGGGTATTATGCTCATAACAGTTCCTCTCTGCCTCTCCTCCTTCCTCACACTTTTACCCTGCTCCATTGTGGGTGTTCCATGAGCTGTAGTTCCTGCCAGGAGCCTGCTCCTGCATGGGCTCTCCATGGGCTGCACTTCCTTCAGGGCATAACTGCCTGCTCCAGCATAGGATCCTCCAGGGCCTGCAGAGAAATCTCCTTCTTCATTGCCGTTGGTGTTTACAGACCTATCTCACACATTCTTCCTTCACTCCTCACTGCCTGGCAGTGTTTTGCCCTTTTCTGAATGTTTTTACAGAGGCCACACCAGCTTGGCTGTTGGGCTTCAGCTGTGTTCTGTGGTGGGTCTGTTGGACACAGCTGGATCCAGCTGTGTCCAGCACAGGACATCCCCAGTTGAAGAAATTAAACACTGGATTTTCATTAACCCAGAGATCTGTAAACAGCTCTGGTCTTCTAATGAAGGCAAGATTACATGCATGACATGCCAGATATAACCCTCAAGCAAAAAAAACAGTTGTAGTCAGAGACCTCAGCCATATGCACAGCATCTTGGTAATCTTTGGAGAAGTTCCAATTCCAATGCCAGTCCTGAATTTTGTGGCTCAGTCTTTGCCAAGATGCAAGGAGAACAATGTCATACAGGGCTCAGAAAGGAACCTGGCATCTAAAGTCTGACAGAGGTTCCCAGAAGTCTAGGTCTATCAGTGTTATTGGCACCCACAGGTGTCTATATGAACGTGTCTGTCTCCATTTCTATTTTAAACTGCTTTTTTTCCCCCCGGGGCAATCACCACATTGACGTCAGAACATTGCCCAGCACCTCATTTATGTCTGAGAAGAGAGGGAAACACTGTTGAGAAGAGAGCTCAATGGAAAAAATAATATTCAGTGTGTGTTAAAAGCATTGAGAGAGGAGGAGTAAGTGGAAGAGAAGGGAAATTTTAAGTCAGTGTATTTATGTTATCCCAAATACCAAAAAACCTGGTTATTTTGGATATAAATACTGCATTAGTATCTTAAAATATAGTTGGGCATTTTTTAAAATATCTGAATACCTGATTGTACATAAAATAACTTGAAGAGGTTTCTCTTTTTTTTCTCCATTTGAGAATTTTCTTATTATCATTAACCAAAGGTCGTGATAAACTTATGATGTCTTTTACTTTCATTCCATGTGCTTTTCTTAGATAAATCACACATATTTTTTCATCAGATATTAGGTATTTATAGAACTCTATCTTGTTAGTCATAACATCATGTACTTATCTGAAACTGTTGTGAGCTCCAGATGGAGCTAGACGGTATCTTGTCTGATAAACTCTGGTGTTAATGCACAAGTTAGACAATCTATGCTCATGTCTTCTTGAGGGAGGTAAGGACAGCATAGAGTTCTGCTGTGTGTAATTGAATTCAGCACTCAATAGTCGAGACCTTTTTTTTAATACTTATTTTTAATAATGATCTGACTGTTACAGTGGACCAGAACAACTTCTAAGAGATTTTTTTCATTTCTGTGACCTAAAGCAATATGTGCAAAACGCCATGTTAGAGAGCATGCAAACTGCAGTCTCTTTCACATCTTATCTTTCCCTTACTGAACTTTGTTATCCATTTGCATCCCCATTTCCTGTTCTTTTATTTCATTCATTCTCATTTAACTCTTCTTCTTCCTTCTCAGTTCTGCAGTCCAGTAGGTATGACAATCTTGGCTTTCACTTTTTAATATGACTTTCTTTTTTTAACATAATACTTCTTGTTCTTAAAGTGCTGGATCAGGGCCAGATAAATTAACCTTAAATGAAAATATATTATTTCTTACTATTTTAAGATTGTTTGGTTTAAAAGCTGGTCTTGTAATTTGGAGAGACTGACTTCCTATTTTCTAAAGGCTTGTGGTTGGCAATATTGGACAGACCTTCTCCAACCTTAGGCATCTGTAGAGAGACTGATGAAAAAAGCAGTCTTTGTATTCCTCTGATTTTGGACGCTGCTCTTAAATATAGCTGGCTGATATTTTTGTGGAAAAACTGAGTTTGATTAACATTTTCATTTTTTCACTGAAGAAGTGTCTCTCTGTCCCTACTTATGTCTGCATTCTGCTTTTGCAACTTAAGGACAAAGACTTGACTTTCCTGCTCTTCAGTTAAAATCAAAGCAAGCTGCCTGGTTTTCATTGTTTTGTTATTCCACCACTTATACCAATAAAATTTTTAATTTTGTTTGAAATATTGTGGGAATTTTGTTTTTCACCAAGCATGTGAAATACTTGTTGAGTAGTCTTTAAATCTCTGGAAATTGTCTGTTCTGTTGGCACCACTAAAGGCTGACAGCCTAGGAAAAAGGGGTAGACACCTTCTCCAGAAAACCCAAAGGGTCTCCTTTGCTGCTTTTTATGAAGCATGGTTCTTTGCTGAGGGATATTGCCCTCTGCAGCCTGTGCTTGCAAACAGCGATTTGGTGTTGGCCTCACTCTTGGTCCTGGGGTACCAGCAAAACTTAGCTGCATTTTGTTTACACTAGCTCTATTCAACCTAGAGTGTAGGGGGGGGGTGGGGGGAGTTGTCACTGTTAGTTACTTTGGTTTTTTACTTGGGGGTTCTTTCTTTTTTCTGAAGAAAATGGTGCGGAATGTATAACAACGTACCAAAAGTCAATAGTTCTCCAGGTAAAAAAGCAAAAGGAAAAGGCAAAGAAAAAAAAACCACCACCACCCCCCCAAAAAAAAACCCCCCAAAACCAAAAAACCACTTCTGTCTGCCTGCTTTTCTCAGTCAAAGCTACAGTTGCCTGTTAGGTGTGCAGGGAATTCAGGATAAGACTCAGTCATTAGCGCTAAACCCTGAGACACTAGTTGGTTAGGTAACCTGGCAGCCAAGTGTTGGAAACATCCAAACATGTCTCAAACACAAAACAAAAGAGGTTGATTTACTGCTTTCCCTGCAGCCAGAGCTTGTTTCCATAGAAATAGCTTTGGGTTGCTTCCTGGTTTCATGAATCCTTTATATACCTCTGGTACACTGTGTCACGGTATAAGGGAAAAACATGTGGAGAGCTGATCCATCTCTTGCTTGTAACAACTTTACACTGGTGTTAATCAAGAAATGTGATTAAATTATTCCTGATTTGTAGAGCAGTTCCTCTTAGTGGGCTAATATTTTTCAGTTTCCTTTAAGGAGGTGCACTGAAGTTATAATGCTCACAATATATTCAGAAGAAATTAATGCAAACTTTTTTACATTGAAACAAAATTTTGCAGTAAAATTTTTTGCATTTTTGCATGTAGAAGTTTTACTGTTTTAATAATTACTTGGAGCCATGCGAGCCTATTCTATGAATAATTATGACAAAGCTAATTTTAGAAGCAAGAATAAGCATAATTTTTCACTACAGTATTCTTCTTTTTTTACATAAATATAGAAGTTTTATTCATCAAAATCTGACATTTAAAGTTAATTGTAAAAGAAAAACATGTACTAGTCTGGTGGCTTTTAAGTAATTACAAGTAAGTAATAATTCAATTGAGAAATTTTAGATCAGCCTGCTTGAAATGAGCTACCTAAACCTATAATGCTTTGCCTCAGGAAAGTTGTCAAAAATGCTACATACAACAGTTTCCTCTCAAAGAGGCCATTCCCTAACAACTTATAGCAGACATCAGTATCTTATTCATTTCTCAGAAAACTAAGGCAATAATGACTGGAGAAATCAGGTACCATGCTGATAAGTATGACAGTTACAATTTCTTGACAGGCAGACAACCAGGATTCTTACCAAATTTATACACTTCAGAGAGTCCTGCTCCTCTTATAATTACTTTGAATGAACTGTGTGCTAACAGAGTCTAATGCTGGTGTAAGAGATGGTAATAGTTTGCAGCATTCAATGCCTCCAAATTAAAAATGTCTGTATTTCCTCTTTTGTGTGATTTTGTGGTGTTACATACTAAGGTTGCTAAGGATCCACCTGAAAGCATTTACACACATGGCTGTTTCCACACCTACTTAGAGTTCTCAAGCACATTCTTCAAATTGCAGATATACCTAAATACTGAGATGAGCTTGAGAGGACAGCCCTTACTGAGAGGAGACATGGTTCAAAACGTAAAGAAGTCAAGAACTTTTCCTTTGGTTTGAAGCAGCTTTAGGTGGCGTTATGTATAAGAACAAAACGGTTGCTGCTTCAAAACAGCTGCTGCTCCAAAACAGCTCAACGTCTGAAAAGATAGGAAAGCAAGCCAGGTGGTTAGGAAACAATGGGTTAGAGGACACAGTGACAAACATAACCAAATGCATTTTACATCAAAATGTCATCTTTAAAGTATAAAAAGAATAGAATTAGAAAAAACAGGAAATATATGAATTTATAAGCAGAGTTTAGAAGTCTCCAAATACAGCCTGTACATAACCTGAGGTACTCCAGGATTACCTGGTACTTTTTGAAAACATATCGGCAGTGCAAACATGTTGTGTATGTCATTAATAACAAGTCAAAGAAAAAAACCCCTACTGCATCAGAAATCAGGGATTTGGAAGAGAATTTATACTGTGCTTTAATAATAATAATTAATAATAATAATAATAAAAAATAAAAAATCCTTCCCTTTCAGGTAGTTGAATTCTTGGTGGTAATTGTGCTACAATTAGGAAAAAAGATGATATGTAGCTTCAAATGAAGCTCCCAGTTTGGAAATTACAGTAATAAGAATAGTTTTTAATTCCTGTTTTCAAAGATCCTACCATGATATGGAAGCTGGCTTCAGTCATGCTGTGCTATATGAAGTAAAAAGAATCAATATCACAAATAGACTTGAGACATGATTCCTTCTCAGTGAAGTTAATGGAAACAGGAGCTGGTTCTTCCTGAATAAGGGCAAATAGAGGATAATGGTAGAAAATTCTTACCCTGTATTTCTGTCTTTGTATTCATTTACCGTACATGCATAATGGTTGTCACGATAATTACTCCTGAATCTCTTTAGTTATTGTGCTTTTCTTACTATACCTTGTGCTGCTTAACATGCCACTTGTACCAAACTGTGCTATACAAATTAGTTTGTTGATATGTTTACATTAAGGATTGATCTGTGAAATGGGATGTGAAAGA
>NW_010402815.1:7476-21822 GCF_000710305.1 Buceros rhinoceros silvestris | reverse complement strand
AAAGAGTGTTCTACCAAAGTATTTGTTAAAATAATCCAATTCTATCAGAGTAGTGAATTAAAGACTGTTTGAAAAACATGAATTCATTCCTTCATTGAACTACAAAGGTCACATGAATCTTCCCCATCTCCTTTGTACCGGGAGAAATTAATCTCGAAAGCAATAATTAGTCATATCTAAGATTTATTAGGTCTAATATTCATGTCTAATTATCCAAGCAAGGTGCTTGAGAGACAAATAGCTATATATTCCGGAGCATCTGGTTGGTGAGATACACCTCATGCTAGAGCATTCCGGACTCTGAGGCATTGAAGCGTTCCAACATAAAGGTAGCACTAATGGTGATGGAAGAATAGACTTTGGGTTTGCATACAAAAATAATACGGAAAAAAGCGGAGATTCTGGAAACTGAAGTGGGCAAAGTATATAAACATCTCCAATATCTCTAACAGCACACAGTGTCTCTCTTCTGAAGTATATATAAGTTAATGTGTCCTCATGTTTTTCTCTAAAACGATACATTGACCAATTATCTATTTCGTACTTGTGATTGCTGTTTGCTGTTGCTATTCAGGCAGCAGTTAAGCTGTTTTATGTTGTTCATAATGGTTCTTTAAGCAGAAGTGAATTTTTCAGACGTCTGACGTTTGTCACTGGAAACATTACGCATGTATTTTAGGACTGTAGAGATGCAGACCCAAACTAGCCGTTTCCTTGTTTTTGTGATCTCTGTTGGACGTCCCACATACTTGCACAACCGTATTTGAGAACAGAGTAGAAAAAGTTAGTGTGGTTTGGGGAAGAATTTTGAAATGTGGTTACGTTCCACTTTGGGAAAAAAATAGAAGCTTTGATGCGTCGATGAAAGCGAATAACATCCTCACACCAAGGCAGTCTCTCTAGTGGGCTGCCTCCAGAAGAGATCACAGAAGCCGTGGTATTTCAAATGGCAGACAGTCTGGCAGACAGGTTTGCCAAGAAAGTAGGAAAACCTGACAGGCAGGTTTTATAAGGCTCCTGTCCAGATTCCTTTATTTAAATTTTATCAAGGTCTACTTCCACGAAACTTTATAATTTTGATTTACTGGGAAATTCTGAGGAAATAGAAATGTGTATTTTCAGCTAATGGAATTCATGGAGTTTTTCTTATTGTTCATATTCACTATAATATCATGATTTCAGTAAAACTCTGGTATCATGAACACTTGAACAAAGAGAAAATTAAGGAGACCTTTCAAAAAGAGTAAATGTTGTGCTGAAACTTGAAGAAGCATTTTCCTATAAATGTGGAATATAAATATTTGGGTAGTGTTTTGAAAGAAAGATAGACACTTCCAATGCTTAATATAGCACCGAATCTTGTCTTTGTGTTTAAAGGAGTACCTGAGAGATAGAATTCCACTGTAGAATGAAATTCCATTTTGAGAAATATCCTGCAAAGGAGGTTGCTTTCTGGGCTTGGAAAACACTGTTTGAAAATAAATAAACCAAGTAGTAGAGAAAGAAGCTATTTAAGGGTGACGGCTTCTGCTTTCTGCAGTCTTTGGGGAATACTTGCTAAGACTGAGTGCTGGGAAGAAAAACTGTTGCCTTGCTAACTGTACTGTAGTGAACTATCTGTACACAGGCAATGATTAAGCCGTTCTGCTCCTTGTTGCCACCAACAGTAGCAGCAGTAACCAAGTAACCCCGTGAGAAATGATAGAGATCCTTTTTCACTTTTCCCCGGAGAGTGCATCTTCTTTGGGAAGCCTCAGTTTTGAGAGCCGGTTTGATTGCAGTCATTTTAAGCTTGTGCAGCTATTGCATAAGCATAAGCAATGTGTAAAATGACTGGGATTCATTTTTTTCCTTTGTGTAACGGTGGATCCTGATGAACATTTATTTTGTTTTTACAAGGAAAATAAGGCAAGTGATTTGCAAAAAGCTCAATAGCAGGTGGTGGTTTTATTGCCATCTACTGCACATAATGGTAATAATTTATATCAATAGTCTAATATGGAAATATTGTCATGTCCTTTCAAAATACAATAAATATCATGTTTTACAGACAAGTTAAAGAATTGCTTGGGAATATAATAATTATGTGCACATGCCAAAGCAAAGTAGGGGAAGGGGAAAGGGGAGACGATTTAGTTCCCAGGCAGTTCAGATAGATAGGCTGCCAAGAAGTTAAAATTCTTAATTCGCATAGAAATGTGTACACAACCAAAGGCTTTGGAGATGCAGAAGACACCTCATAAACCTCTGCACTTATCCTGCTTGGCACACAGAGTTTCCAAGTTCTGGAAAAGACTTCCTTATGTGCTGGAGGGAAAGTCGCCATAGAGTCTTGGAAGAAGGATGTAGTTAAAGTTGACTGTTTTGCAGTCTCTCTGGAAGAGGGAGATTAGCAGCAAGCAACCCATGCGACAAAATAAACACATAAATAAAGTTAAAACCCCAGCTTGATTAGAAAGATGAGTACTTTTTGAACATGATTAAACAGAAATTCTTCTTCACTGATTAGCAGCATTTTCAGTGAAATTACAGAATCACAAAATCATTTTGGTTGGAAGAGACCTTTAAGATCATCAAGTACAACAGTTACCCCAGCACTGCCAGGTCACCTCTAAGCCATGTCCTTAAGTACCTCCAGGGATGGTGAATCCACCAGTTCCTAGTGCAGCAAATTCCAGTGCTTCACAACCCTGCCTGTAAAAAACATGTAGATGTTGTGCTTAGTGACATGGTTTAGTCATGGACTTGGCAGTGCTAAGTTGACAGTTAGACTTGATGAAGTTACAGGTCTTTAACAACCTAAGCATTTACACGATTCTGTGATTCTGTGATTCTATGATTCTGTGCTCATCCTGTTTGGTTATGATTTGCCTGGATTTCATATTAACTTTAGAGCTATTCTGGTTCTGAACACAAGCCTGTGTGTTGCAAATGGATCCGTATCTCATCCAGGTGTGAATGGCTATGAGGCCTGGTACCTGGTGCGCACTTTTTAAATGGATATAGATGAGATACGATCCCATTACTTTGTTTTTGTGTTTGGTTTGGGTTTATTTTGTTTTGTTTTGTTTACATATGGGTTTTTCATCTCTTTTTAACTACTACCAATCATTATGGAGACAGAGAGGAAGAATTTAGTCATGATACACCTTACAGTCCTTACAACTTCTGAGAACCTGTCACTCACAATTGTCTCCATGAGCTAGTGCACTGTTGTAGCATGGTCAAAAAAATAATGAGAGCACAAGCATAGTAGTACAGCACAAACTTCCTATCTTTTTAATTGGGACTAAAACCTCTAAAATGCAGTTTTGAGACTTCCATCTTTATTTCACAAAGTTATTTCAACAAACAGTCTGTGAGCAAGTATCATTGCTCCCAGAGTCTATATTGTTCTCTTTATTCTTTTTATACATGTATTTTAATTTCTCTACTTTTGAGAACAGTATGTGTGATTCAGAAGAGAAACTCATAGGTTTTTCATTTTCATCTTTGTATAAAGCATGTAGTCCTTTTTAGAAATACTTGGCAGCTGGTTTACTGCCTACACTCAATTGAGTCTTTATTAGAGAGTCAATATATCTGAGGAAGAAATTGTTGAATTTTTTTCACTTTTTGTCTTTCCTGTAAATAAACTACTAGGGAAGCCATTTCATTTCCACTAGTTGTAAAATAGGAAAACAAGATAGTTACTGTTTCTGGCTATCTTGTTGAGACTGTACTTGAAGAAGTATAATTACAGATATTTTCAGGATTTGATGGTTTAGACTTTGTTCTTTTGGAGATGCGCAAAGCTGATTTTTCAGGGACAATGAAGATTTTCATATTGAGGATCTAAGCCTAAGAAACCTTTTAAATATTTTCAAGGATAAATCTTTTCATTAAAATTATAATGTTGATTGTGAGAACAAAAAATTATTAATGGAAATGAATATGTAGAAACATGTACAGAAGGAAGAAGGAAAAACCTCTAACATCAGTATGCCAAGATAGTGAAAACAGGGTATTATCTATGCAACTGCTAAACCAACAGACTCATGAAAACAGTCCTGTACCAAGCCTATTCAACAAATATATTTAGAGTGCAAATAGTTTGGGGTGTAACCTCCGATTCTCTATCAACAATTGATGCCAGACCCCATCTCCCACTGAGTCCAGTCTCAGACTTCCCCAGCATCTGCCCACAGCATCAGTGGTGAAAGTGATGTAATTGCCATCAGGGTGTTCAGGTTTGGTATTGGTATTGCACATATTTGTATATATTTCATTTATTCTTATTTTAATTGAAGGAGTTTTAGTTTTCTTTTCCAATCCCTAAGTTTCTCATCCCCTTATTTCTTTCTCTTTCATTTTGGGAAGGGAAAGTGGTTCTCTAACATCAGTATGCCAAGATAGTGAAAACAGGGTATTATCTATGCAACTGCTAAACCAACAGACTCATGAAAACAGTCCTGTACCAAGCCTATTCAACAAATATATTTAGAGTGCAAATAGTTTGGGGTGTAACCTCCGATTCTCTATCAACAATTGATGCCAGACCCCATCTCCCACTGAGTCCAGTCTCAGACTTCCCCAGCATCTGCCCACAGCATCAGTGGTGAAAGTGATGTAATTGCCATCAGGGTGTTCAGGTTTGGTATTGGTATTGCACATATTTGTATATATTTCATTTATTCTTATTTTAATTGAAGGAGTTTTAGTTTTCTTTTCCAATCCCTAAGTTTCTCATCCCCTTATTTCTTTCTCTTTCATTTTGGGAAGGGAAAGTGGTTCATAGAGAGCATCTGTCATTTTTCTAGTGACCAGTCAGCTCTAAACCATGATACCTCTGTACAGTTTTGATGGAAAGAATAATAAGAGCATGGATATGCCTAAAAAATGGTATTAAATATAAACCAGTTTTGCTAAAAGTATATAATACCTTTGATATGATAATTCTTTGATAAAAACCCCCTGCTTTCCTGAACAGAAAAAAAAAATCTGTTCTTAACACAATGCCACAAGAAAAAAGTATTAGTAATACTCGAAAAGATTGTGATCGGAACAAGAATTGCAAAGAAGAAAAATTGAGTAAAAGAAAAAGAATGTTTTACATTAAAAGAACAATTTCAGGTGAGAGAAGGCTACTTCTATTATCAGTGTTGCAAGTGATCTCTTTAAAAACACTCTTTATGATTTCGACACAAAAAATGGGGAGTGGGTGAAAGAAACATGGCACAAAATAATTTTTTTCTCTAGGTAACAAAGACAGACAATTAATCTGGTAATTCCTACCTTATAAATTCAAGATTTATTAATTCATACCTGCTGCTTACATTATGCTTTACTATGCAATAAATTAAGTTAATTTTCTTGGACTGCTAAATTTCACATGGACAAGCCATCCTCTGAACTTCAAAAGGAGCACTCACATCGTTCAGCTTACATATTTATTTAAATATTTTGTTTGAAGAGCCATTCACATTGCAGGAAATTTGTAGAACTGCTATATATAAATGCTTATACCCTAAGTAATTACATTCATGTTTTCCTCATTCTCTGAGCCTTTAAGGGTGAGTTAACAGTGATGTTTCACCCCTGAATTTCTTAGCTATTACTACATAAATTCAGAGCAATGAAATTATTTAAACTACTTTTTTATTATTCAACAAACTGTACTGTTCTCTTGAAGGACATTTTATTTCTCTTAAGAGTGAAAAAGACAAAAAAAAATTGCTTAATTTGGCCTAAGTTTTTTTAAAAAAAGATATAATAATGAGTAAGCAAAAAAAACCCCAAGAAAACCCTCTAACCAAATTCCCCTCAGCATGTAAGAAATCATCAATGTAATAAAGTAATGCAATGAAGTTAGCAGTTATGCAAACTATTTAATGGGAAATTAAATGCATTTGAGACTCTGGGTTCGTCTCTGCGGCAAATACCACTGGAATTCCAGATAGCAATGGAATATTTCATAAAAGAGATGCAGAGTTATAAAATTAGAATTGAAAAACCGATCTACATTTAATCTTTCCATCTCCACTTCATGGAGAAGGTTCTCTTTATAGAATCATCAAATCGTTGAATATGTGAGATGGACCGGATCTGGGGACATCTAGACAGATCCACACTCCTGCTCAAAGCAAGCCCAGTTAGAACCCAGTTAGAAATTCTCAGGTAAGCCCTGAACATCTCCAAGGATGGAGACTTCACAGTCTCTTTCAGCAATGATTTTCAGTATTTGACCATCCTCATGGTAATTCTTCACCTCTCCCCTCAAGTCAAAGTTTCCTATGTATTAGTAAGGACATTAAATACTATTGGCTCCTATATTCATCCCTGAGTGATGACACTAATAACCAGACAGACTGATGTTCACGAGGTATTTTTGATGTATTGATGTTCACAGTCCACCGAGCCTAGCGATGCAGCCAGTTTTCTCAGTCCCTTCCATTTATCTAATTTGTGTATCACCATCTTCACTCTAAGTATACCATGGAAGACTATGTCAAGCACCTTACCTGAGTCGAAGTATGCAACACTCAGAGCTTCCCCACTTGTCCATTGTTTTGCCAAATGACAGGGGGTCAACAGCAACACAAAGACACCAAGTTAAAAACAAAAATAAACTTGTTTTATTTTAGTTCAAAGCAGGAAAAAAGAGTAAGCAGGGCAGAAAAAGCGAGCAGAGTAATGCACCTGATCATTACTACAGAAAGTTAGCTACAGTGATTAAGAAAGGTACATCACCAATTGCCTTTAATACACTACCATCATCCAAACCCTGTGCATCAGCTCGGATCATCAGGCCAAGTTCATTATATCATTAACAAGTTATTCCGTATTCTTTTGCATATGCACAAATATTTCACAAAACAAAAAATAAGTGATAAAAGGCAATTATTAAAATATTGATAATAACAAATAATTGTAAAGAACAGTTTAATTTTCTGACATCACTAGTATTTTTCAAAAGGAAACTTAAACTATTGAATATCAGACTTCACTCATTATGAGTCTCATTTTTCAAGTTTCCATTAAAAATTTGAAAGGTCATCAAGATTTAGTGTTTTAATGAAGTGGCTAGATGCATTCAAGAGCAATCTCAAACAGAAAAATAACGTGACTTGAAATAGCAACAGTATTTTCTACCTGTGTAAGATCAGCAAACTTCAGAAGTTTCAATGAAATTAATTCCTACTACCCCATTAATGGATTGTTGCAGCTATCCAGACACACTGTTTTTGATCTAGATAGTCAACTGAAGTGACTCTTAGAAAGTAATGAAATGGAATGTTCAATGCTTCTTAAAAAGTACTGGTAGTTGAAAAGAAAACTTAAATGTTTTGACAGCAAAGAATCTTTCTATCACAGGCTAAAATGATTAAATACGTTAGAATGAGATACTTCCTGTTGGCAGAAGGTACCTTTTGCATGTGAGCTGTGCGTATCATAAAATCTGTTGATTTGCATAGCAGACTGTTTCAGGCCAGAAAACTGATGAAATCTTGATGCTGCTCTCCATCCTCACCATTTGGTTCAAGAGGACAAGCACCCAATGAGTCGGTCCAACCATCAAAGACTGAGGCAAAGAAAGCATTGAGCACCTCAGCTTTTTCCTCATCCTCAGTCACTATTTCTCCTATTGCATTCAGCAAGGGGGGGAGATTCTCCTTAACCCTCCTTTTACTGTTAAGATATTTGTAAAAACCTTTCTTATTGTCCTTAATATTAGTCACCAGCTTAAGCTCCAGCTGGGCTTTTGCCTTTCTAATTTTATCCCTACATTGTCTCACAGAATCCTTGTAGTATTCATGAGTGACTTGCCTCTTCTTCCATAGGTCATAGTCCTTCTTTTTCTTCCTGAACACCAACATGTTTAAGCCAATTCTATGCTTTTAACCATTTCTATTTAAAAAATATTTAAAAAATATTGGAAATATCAATATTAAAATAGAATTTTAAACCCAAAATATCAAAGTTGTCAAAATACAGTTGCATTTATAATCTCTCTGTTGTGTTGTCAACAACTAAATGACAAATCTGATCTGAATTCATGATAGAATAATATTGGAATGTCTTTTTCAGAGTGGGAATTATTTGAAATTTCTTGATAAACTGTTGTAAGTCTTGCTGGCAGGTCTGTGGAAGTGTGCCTACAGGAAGACACAGACTGGGTGGGCCTTTTCTGGTAGTGAGTCATAAACCTTCTTCATTTACTGGATGAGAAAAAGGTAAAGTTCCATTCCATACCGCACTGTTTTAATAAATGTACAATAATTGTCATTAATTTCTTTTAATGTGTGAGAACAGAAGGCAACTAGTCTTACATTTATCTATAAAATTTTAAATCATCCCAGTCAAAAGAATCCAGATTTCTAAAAAAATGCAGCAAATTAATACATGAGAAAAGTGATCATCCATTGAAAAATGAGTAAGACTTCATTGAGAGAAGTTGTCATTGTTTATGTTTTAAATTCAAAGTCAAAACATTCTAGCAGCAGCAAAATCTCATGTCTTAATTGCAGTGCTGTACACATATGAATGATTGAATGACATTTTCTTAAGCTGAAAAAAATGGCTATGAAATGGAATGGGGGATTTAAATAAAATTTCATAAATTTCAGTTAAGACAGCCTAAGACAGTAAGTAAGATATTTCTGTAGATGCAGGGAAGTAATATAGAAGAGTAATTTTCTTTAGTTCTGAGAACAGAAGACAGACTATATGCAGCAAGCTATTGGTTACCTTAATCAAGGTTTATACACATATTAAAAATTAAAACATTTTGTGAGGCTCTTTTTTTCTATGTCAATTAAGTTTTACAGCAGTTTCTAAACAAGGTTTTTTTGAAACTTTATTACTTTTCATGAATCAGTAGGAAGGGTTTTTTTTTCCCTCTTTTCCACCTAGACCTACTAGCATTTAATGAAATTCAGCCCCCATTCACAAAAGTGACATTTATCCCTCTTTCTTGTTCTGTAGAAAGTTATTAATTTCTCTAAGACATTGAGAAGAACTCAAGCATGTGAAAGCTGATTTATTATTGTAAAAATACTTTGTGCACATTCTTTTAATTTTTTCTTTTTTTTTTTTACTCTACTGAAATTTTGATGGAGGTACGTTTCTGTGAAATATATGTCAAACCACTTTCAATACTGTTAAATGACACTTCAAACAACAACAACAACAACAACAACAGAAAAAAAACCAACCCAAGAATAATCCCTGGAAGTTATACTGGAAGCAATTTTCAGTGAATCTGCCCTTTTCACCCTAAGAAATTGTAAAGGAAATTGTCTTCCTAGGGTTATATCCAATATAAATAATTTAAGATAGGGTGGGGAAAATTATATCTTCATCCCTTTGGCTATTAATGGCTATTTCTTTGATTCTGGCATTGCACAACAAATTGTAATCGATTGACTGCAGCACTTTGCCTAAAGTACTAAATTATCACTATTGCCTTTCTACTAATTCATCATTCAGACAGTTGTGACAACACAGTTTCTCTTCTGGTAGGTCAGGTAACCTCACTGCAACCTTCAGAGTTATACCTGGAGACACTTCCAATCTCCAGTTTGTGGCCTGGAAAACAGAAAAACAAACACATAGGTTAATAGTTATAGAATCAATAAAACATTAGTATGTGTTTTCTGCTATGCTTGGACTTCAGGATTCTCCTGAATCAGCGATGGAGTAATGGAAATTACTCATGGGCATCTGCTTTTTCTGCAAAATATGAATGATGATTGCTTTCCAAATGTTATGATTATAGTGTAAAAAACCACCAAGTAACCCCCTCATAGTAGCTATTTTACATTTACTATTTTTTTTTTATTTCCAGTCTCAGCTTCTTTTTTCTTGTACAACCACTACAATACCTGTCATAATTCTGACAGAACATTTGGACACTGAAGAATGAACCTTTAAATCCTTGGGGAGGGGAGGTCTAGTTGCTTTATTTAGTTAGTTTCTTAGGTATGACATTATTTATTACTAATACTACTATTACTACTATTACTCTTCCTACTATTACTCTGGAAATGTTTCTTGTATCTCTGGAACTAGAAGTTTCCTGTGAGATCCCCACTGAATTATGGTTTTCAGATTGCTCTCTTCTTACACATGTAGGATTTCCATGCTATTAATTTTATTGAAACAAGGGTGTTGTCAGCTCCAATATATCTTTGTATCTGACATGTAAATGCATTATAATTGCAGCGATTTTCATGACCTCAAAAACTGTTTTTTCATCCTCACTTTGGGTATCCAAATTCCTGCAAGTTCTCACTGAGCCATTGTGCCACGGCACTGAAAGCAGTTTCAGGGAAGAGACAGACCAGCTTCACTCAAAAAAGTGCAGCCCTGGACTCTCCTGCTCTTGTTAAAGAGATGGCTTCATTCTGACATCCTGACAGGGGTCAGGGAGGGTCAAGGATGCTGAGAGCTGGGGAGAGACAGATTAGGGCCAGCACCAGCAACTGGATAGCATCCAAACAGTGTCCATGCTAGAGAACAAGCCAGCATTATAGGAAGCAGGAGGGAATCCTTGTCCACAGACACACATTCACACAGTGATTTTAGGTTCAAGTATCTAATGCCATAGCTTAGGTAAATGTAACCTCAACAACATGTCTTAGACAGCCATCCAGGAAAGGAGTGGACTTGGGGGAGCTTGTGACTGCTGCAGAGCAGAACATTTACATAATTTGCATTCGAATTATGAATTCTTCCTGCTTTAGATGCTATTTTTCTGCTCTTGAAATAGGCCTAAAACTTAAGGGTTAGATAGTAAACATGCTATGCAGGAAAACTGCAGGGACTAGAAATCACAGCATCTAGATCCTGAGTCCACTGATCTTTAAATATGTCACAAACCACTGTCTCACACCAAGACAGAGACACTGATTTCAGATCTCCACAGGGCCTGGGAAATTCATCTTCATAGAGATATGGTCAACCTTAAGTCTGGGAAGGAAAAAATAAAGCTTAGAAAACTTTCCCTGAAGTGTCAGCTCCTGTACGTATGAGGTGACCTGAGAAAACCCGTCTTTTCCAAATGTTTAGACTCCTCTCTGCTGCGTAGCATTCTCAGGTTGCATGAGCTAGGAATTCAACTTTCCCTGGTTCATATACAGAGCTAATATGAGTCAGATGATACTTCATGCTGGAAAAGGTGATAGGTTGCTCCTTCACAGTGCATTCCTTTCAGACTCCAATAGCAACCCTGACTGATCGAGTCTTCCAGTAATTTTCAAAACACTCTCAGAAATTGCTGCATGATGTTTCTTTTCAACCTCTAACCTAGAAGTTATCAACTGAAGCAAATGTTTTCTATATGGTAGAGTTACTTCAAACAACAAAACTTGAGGACAATCATGTCCTTGATTTTCCAAAGGGAAAAAACCAAAAGGGGTTATAACATGTTTTTTTTGTTTTTTAACGAATAAATGAATAGTCTTATACATATGCTGCATTCCAAACACTTCAACCTAAGCTTGTAAAGATTTGTGATCACAAACAAGAGACAAAGAGATTTTCTGTTCCCTACCCACAAAAAATACAACTCCTTCTTGAAAACCAGAATAAATAACAACAACGAAGGGGAAGAAAATAAGGAACAAGATGTCTGGGTTTGAAATCAAATACAATTTTGATCATCTAGCACGTAACTGATAAAACCCTCAAAACTAGTGATGTAACTACAACTTTGAGATCTGTTATCATGCGCTAAGGTCTTATGGGAATCAAAAAACTCTTGGTATCAAACATTGTAATTTTTACTATAAAAATTAGATCTGCAGATTTAGCAGCAGTGGAAATGTTTCTTAGTTTCATTAAATATAGTGTGTGCTGGGGAAGAATCCATGTGTGCTTTAATTCATTGTCTGTGATGGAAATCTTATCTGAGCTGAATCCATTGGGAAGTTCTGTAGTGAAATATTATTACCCAACAAATAAAATCCTTAAATTCTGCTTTAGATGTTTCTTTGGAAATTATTTATATGTTTAGGTTATTTAAATCAATTATTAGTTTATTCTCAAGCTCTTTTGGCTAGGTGATGTATAAAATACTTATTTTATTTATATTTTTCACTTAAATTTGTTTTATTCAAAGAATTCTAATTGTCTGTAATAGAAAACATTTCTTGAGAAGGAAGTCATTTTTTTACTTTCCAAGACAAAAGAACTTTTAATTTTGGAATATAAACTTGTTGTCTTCCCATTTTTTATTTTTCATTTTGTTATAATTACTTTAATACACATCTAACAAATAAATACCAAATATTTTTTCAAATATCATCTTGTAAAAGAAAATGAGGTTTTGACTTTCAAACCTGATTTGCAATGGGAAAAGGTTTTGTTGATCTCGACCTTTTGTTATTTGCATAAAGAGCTACGCTACCAAAGAGTAAGCAGGCAACTGAACAGATAGGTGCTGGTACGTGATGCTGATAGTCTTTTCCTTCATTAAATATCTGATTTTTCATTATTGTAACAGCATGTGGAGACTATTTACAGTTGCTGCTTACAGCTTCTTCATTATGACATTACAATTTTTTAGCAGCTGTATTTATGTTGTGTTTTCCTGTACATTGCAAATTGTCTGCTTGTCTTTAAGGTGTTTGATATGTAAAAATCACTATATCAAAACCTTAAATATTGTTGAGATTAGAATCATGATGAAGTTTGCTGCTAGCAGAAAGATTTCTGAGGCCTTTTAAAATTTTGCTTCTAATGTGACAGTTTGTTTTCACTGTTCTACTCTATTCACATAGTGTAAAGCCAAGCAGCATCACATAGGAGCTTCTTGATCCTGATATATTCTACTCTGAAATAAAAACAAATTTTTACTACTGAATTCACTGGTGACTCAAACTCCTATTTGCTTAAGGGAAAGTAGTATTTTTAATTATTTATGCAAGTGGTCTTTGAGAAATATATCATTAGGTATTTCCTCTTCCCTGTAATTTCCTTATGATTGTGGAATACCATTTATAACATATTCTGTAATAGTTTGAAGCACTAAAAAAAAAAATAAAGGCGATTTAGCAGTTAGTGTGAGTTAAGGGTAATTTCATCTGATAAATCCTTGTCATGCATGTATATATAAACCAAATTCTTTTCCAGATGCTAAATTATAACAAAGGGAACAGCTGGGATTGATTTCTGATTCTGCAAGAGCTGAAGACAAGAACTTTACATGAGAGAGGAGAGCTGGAGAGACAGAAGAGCAAGTCATGGTAGCTTCCTAAGATTAAAAGGTCTTAACTAAAATTGCATACAAGGATGAGAAGTTATAGGTTTAGGAATGCTGGCATCAGTCTTACCAAATACAAAGGAGGTTTTACTACAGTTCCCAGAGGAAGTGATCTCTAGTCCTGCAAATTGCGAGACTGCTGAAACAATACAGCTTTTTTTAGTCCTTGAACACCTCATAGGTGTAAGTCAGTGGCTATAAATAGTAGGGTGCAAGTAGGTGGTAATAGAATTTACTAACTTCTAAATGTCCTAGCTAACGAAGTTAGATTGTTTTGAGTAAAGCAATGGAGAACAGAGACCCACATCAATCAATAGAAGAAATTGCATATGATGAGGCTTCAAATTTGTTTTAAATAGTTTGTGTGCTGTCTCAGCATACGTTGTGTAGCTGTTTCACTACCATGTTCCAGTTTACGTTTTGTTTTGCTTGAGTACACAAGTCAAGCTCTCTAATTTCCCCTCAAAAGATAAGGTCTCCATTTCCCTAATAGCCTTTTATGTACCTACTCTCATTCAAATTTTTCTTTACATGATTAAAAGTGGCCACTGTCCTCCAGGCAGGTGCTCAGCAGCTGTACATCTTCCCTGTGTATTCTCCTAAATGCCTTGCTTCATGTGGACTGGGCTTACCTCTCAGCTGTGAAGGGAATGTGAGTACCTGACAAATGCAATGCTCATATACTCTGCTTCTGCATGGAAGGTGGTGGAGCCGTCCACTGATTAGTCATGATGGAAATATAAAGGCTGTGCATCGTTGAAATACATACAATGACAGGCATCATACAATGAATCTAGCCTGAGTTTTATGACACTCAATTATATGACATTCGGTTAGATGTTAGGCATTTCCATTTAATTTACTTGACTGATTCACTCATTCTTCAGCAGAAAAGCAAAGTGCTATGGTATTTGATAAGCCTCATCACCTCAGTGATACAGGAACCATGACAAAGGAAGGAGTTATCCACATTTCCTGGAATCATGTCTCTGAGCACTTGTATCAGCCACCGAGCTGAAGGATAATGTTAAGGATGAGGCTATAAGTCTGGGAACAGCCATGGAGAAAGCAACATGAAACAGCTGCTGTTTTGCAAGCATGCA
>NW_010402815.1:4936-7389 GCF_000710305.1 Buceros rhinoceros silvestris | reverse complement strand
GGAATAAGTTGTGGACAAGATGACACTAACAAAATAGTGAAAAAGCTAGAATGCCAGAATAAGCTTATTGATTCGGGCTGCCATAAAGACTAGAAAATGTGTTTCTTTGAGACAGTGAAAAAAAAAAAAAGCAAACAAACACAACCCCAACATATTTTGATCACTTTCTATATTATATTCAACGGCATTATGAACATTAACATAAAGTGTTTTGCCATATTGCTGACTGTGCAAGCTGTAATGGGTGTCTAGCAAAGGCTCCTTTCTTATTTCTTCTCATTTCTCTGTTTGGTTTGGTTCAGTATGAAGAATTAGTGGTGACACAACACCAGTTTATTGATACTAATTTGGACTCAAAGTCAGCATAACATCTGATGAGGATTAGTGCACTTAGTTACTTGGATGAGAAAAATCCAAAATACACATTTCTGTAGAACCAGAAACACTGAAGACAGCTCAGTGCTAAATGCAAGGCATGTTATTATAAGCATCAAAGAAGAAAGGAATATTTCAGTTGAATTTCTAATCAGGATGCATGATAACACAACCTTGACTTCATACATTGGTAATCTAAGTTGATTTTTCTTAGCATGATCTCAGTTACTTGAATGACTTATTCTTTTCTACTTTGTGTATTAATCACACACATTTCTTGTAACAGATCTGCCTCTTAGTACGGACAAATAATCAGAGACCTTCTGCTCTAGTTATTGTGCTTTTCACTGGCAAATAATTATTTCAGTTCACAGGTACAAAAAAGGTATTTCTTTAAAACTATGATACATTATATTCTCACAGCATGATCGTTAGAACTAGAACACCAGCCTGTACTGTGCCGTGTGTTATGAAGAGAGCTGCATGAAAACGAAATTTTCCTCCCTTTCCCATCTATTTGAAACGCAGTTGAAACTGTCCATTCTGCTGGAAAGCAGTCTGTCTTCCAGCACCCTGTTTGTAGACTGTGGGACTTGTTTCAGTTCCGCCTAAATTCAGACATTGCTTAAATGAGGAACAGTGTTACCCAAGGCACCTTTTCTGTCAGAGGAAGGTACAGGGACTTCCAAAAGGTAAGGCAACCCACTTAAGAACTGAATCACGTTCTGGAGGTATAGGCAGCCTAAGGCAGCAATGCATCTGAATTAGATTGCTCACAGTTAGATGCGTCAAGTTAAATAGATTGGATAGAGGCTAGAATACGCAAGCTGAACACAGACTTCCATGAAATAGATCATGAAAACAAAGCTAACTTGGAAAGTGAGAGGTAAAGAAATAAAAAAACCAGTTTGACTGACTATAGTGCACTGAGTTACATGCTGGGAGCGGGGAGGTGGTGGTGGTGAAAACAGGGACGTGAAAAAGAGAATTACAAGACTGTGAGTATATTCACAATTGAATGTGAACGATGGCACCTGGAAAAGTGTCCATGAGTGTTCATGGATATATGAACAAGAACCTTAGTACCTGTAATGTTGTGCATGTACTTTACACCTGTGTGCTTTTTTTCATGAGACAAAGATAGGCTTAGTGGTGGGAAAAGTGACGTAGGTATCACCAAAAGTATTTGGAGGAGAGAAGAGGAACAGAATGGGACAAGGTAACAGGACCGGCTGTTTGTCCGACACCGGCATGCACATCGAAATTCAAAATAAAAATTCTAAAACATTTTAAGGGAAAAGATTACTTTAGTCACCAAGGAGAAGAGAAATTTACTAAAGTGAGTGAGTTAAAACTAGATCCTCTTCTATAAAAAGGTAAATGACTTCTTTTTTTAAGATGTTAATAGCATATATAGTAATGTAATACAAGGAGAAAAGTTTGTCCTTTTTCCTGATAGTACTTAGAAATTCTTGGCCTAAAATCGAATAGAGATCCCACACTGAGGATAATGAGAGTAGTATACAAATATTATAGTAATAATTTGCTAATACTTGAATTAAAGATGTAGAATAATTCTACACACACAGACACAGACACACACACACACCTCCTAGCAACAGCAAACAATCCTAAGATATACAAATCCCAATATAGTTACAGTAAAAGCCCATTCATGCAACATGCCTTTACCCTTTTAAAAGCGGTTGTGCTAGCATATTGTTGAACTGTTAGAACTTTAATTGACCTCCAGCCAAGTTCACACCCAAAGAACTTTAAAGAAACACAAAATACTTGTCCACTGCTGTGAATTGCCAGAATTCTCAGTTACACCAGCTAAACGCAAAAAGGCAACTCAAAATACAAGTACTAACCAATTCCTTGCTAACAGGATTTTGTTAGGGGGTTACTTTGGGGACTGGTATTTCAAAACCTTCAGCCTTTCAGACCTTCCCTGAAACAGCTGGGTCCTGCTGAGAAGAAGTTACTTGATTAACAAGACCCCTGCTTCAATCCAGGGTAACAGTTCTTATGTGCCGCTCTCAGTGGAGTGTCTCTTCAGGTCTACATCCTTTCAG
>NW_010402815.1:0-4848 GCF_000710305.1 Buceros rhinoceros silvestris | reverse complement strand
CAGCAGGAAGTCGAGGGTTATTAGTTAACGTTTCCACCTGCAGCCAAAACGCCTTTATTTAAAAGCCTCCGTAGGCTTCTCTGTTTCTTTTGTTCCTACCCTCACCTCTTTTCCTGGCTGTCAGCACGTTTTGGCCCACATTGCTTTTTAATTTTTTTTCATCTCTTCTCTAGTTCTCTATCCATTTGCTACTTTTCCAGTTTTGAAAATGGTCTATCAACACTTTTATCGCTCCTCTGTGAACTACTTTTCCACCTTCATTTGTTACCACAGCAGCAACAATAACAAAACAAAAATCATGATTTGTTAAAATCCATAGAATGATGTCCAGTAAACACTAAAATTCAAATGGACAACTTTGGCCTGTTTTTGATAAATGAGTCCCAGACTTTTTCTCTGACATGAACAGGCACATGATTTCCTATACTTGTCAAAACTGATCATTAGAAAGAATTTAAAATAACGATAGGAAATAAGTCATTTGAGAATGAAGTAGAGATTAAACAAGTTGCATTTCAACTCTGACCTTCACTTCTATATGCAAATCACATTGCTGAGGAGATAGATAAACACTGGTGAAATTGTGGCAGAATTAGTGAAATTAATTATATAGTGGCTTACTCCTCCCACAGACATAGTGACCTAAAGAATTAACAAAACTTTTGTCATTACTTCTAAAAGGCTCGTAGGTTTTAACTAGAATTTTATAAAATATGTAAGAAAGTGTATCCTCCTTTTGATGTTTGTTTAAGTAGCTAACCTAGGTATAATTCAGAGTAGCTAAAGTAGCTCAAAATTCCCCTTTTAGTTTCCTTCAAAATTTCCATTATACTTAAGGGAGAGGAAGACACTAGAAGGCATTTTAGAGGGCCAGGTTTTCACACTTTACTATTACATGGTATGAATACTCTTGCTCTCAATGTCTGTTTCAAAATTTTTATGTTGTCATGCCTGTAACTCTCAAGCAGTTCAGGTTTGAGGAGAGAAGAGCCTGGAGGACTACCAGCATATTGGGGGTTGCTTTGAAATGGCTGAGCTCTAAAACACTCTGCCTGGACAGTATTTCCATGCAGATCTGAAACATGTGCCCATCTGTTCTGAGACTCAACCACATCTTAACAAGGTTTTTGCTGCAAAAAAACTATCTTTGGAACCCCTGTCATGCCCAGTTCTCATGGCATGACATGCACTGCATAGGTTTGCAGAATTTGGGGCATTACTGGCTTACTATTAGTGGGAGTGCCAAACAATAAAGACAGATTACATATTCAGAAAAAAAATTGATTGCTGATGTAATAGCAGTGAGATGGCAAGAGAAAATAGAATGACAGAATGTCAGAACTGAAGTCCTGTGGAAGAAGGTGACCAAAAGCTACAAACTCCTTTGGAAAACTGAGATCATCATGTATTAGTGACCAGTGTTGGTCAAAAACCAGCTCTGGATCACTGTGTTGTATCATTTGCGTGGTCTTATACAAATTTCTTTCAAATCCAATTCATTAGTAGTCATTACTTTGGAAGCAGTTATAAATTAAAATTTTCTTCAAATTACAGTAATAAACCCATTTTTGAACAATGCATGAACAAAGGATAATTTGAAGTGAGAAAAAAATGGGCACCACTATTACAATAAAATCGCTGAGAAACATGGAGACACTTTCTCTGGGAATAATTTCCCTAATACACATTTCATACCAAATCTCCTGGTGAACACTCATAAAAGTTAGTTCTTGTGATAAATACAGTTCTTGTGATAAATACAGTTATGCCTTTAAAAAACAACTTGTCAAGGTGACTTAGCTATAACAAACTAGACAAATACTAGCAGAGTGACACCACACTTGAAAAAACTTGGAGTAGCTCAGTTTGTCTTTGCTACAATGGACACCATATTATAGCTCAGGATGCTTGACAAAGGCATTACTTAGAATATCACTGCTTTTATGGTAAACGAGTTATAACAGAAAGGTGTATTCGTAAAAATTACCTAATCATCAACCAGTTTAGATAAGACCATAGGTCTGTTGTTCACTTCATATATCTGACCTTTTGTCGAGGGTAAAATATTCCAAATTAAAGTAGACAGAAAAGAATGTTATACCAAAGATCGTATCAGACATTTTGTAATTCCTTCAAAGTGACATTTTATCACTTTCATGTCATATATTAGAGCTGTCACTTAGACTATCTATTAAGCTGACACTTTTTGCTGCATTTTTCATTAAATTCTTAAATCACAAATAACCGGGAGATATCAGATCTTAAAACTGTCTTTAGTTCAAAACTGAATATTTCCAGTTGTCGGTCCAGTACTAAACAAATACGCCACTTGCAAAAAGGCAAGAGAACTTTCTGCTACCAAGGTGACTTGAAATGTTCTGATAACTCCGAGAAAATGGAAGTGAGCAGTACGTGACTGCACAAAAAGCTAGGAATGGGGCACAGCTGAAATAGCTGTCCCCAACTCATCATCATCATCATGGCTTGGCTTCACGAATGAAGATCTGGGAAGGGCTTTTCCCACGCTCACTGCAAGCGATGAGTGCACCCTTCGGGCCTGCGCAGTGGATTTTTTAGGTGAGGCGCAGTGTGCGCGGAACTGGCTCCACCCTTTACACCTGAGGTTCATCTGCCAGGGCCTAGCGAGCTTGGACAGTGACAGCGAAGTCCTCGGGTTGTAGGTTTGGTTAGAGTGTCCTGCTCTTAGATGGAGCCTTACAAGGCTAAACGAGCTCCATCTGCCCGGGTTTGGAGTCAGAGTTGTCCTCCTAGGATGGTTGCCCGAAGGCTAGTGAGCCCATCCTACCTGTGATGTTCACAGGTAGAGCAGCGACATTTTCATGGGCACCCCCTTGCCGTGGGGAAAGATCTTGCGTGCCCTTGTGAGGTTGAGAGCTGTGCTGGTGGTGGCATGTGCCTCCGGTGGGGTTTCCCAGGCCAGACAGGTCTCGGCTGAAGGGTCAGACAAAGTGTATCCACGGGCAGGATGTCCCCAGCTGACCAAAGGGATTTTCCATACCATATGACATCATGTTTAGCATATACAGCTGGGGGAAGAAGAAGGAAGGGGGGATCATTCAGAGTGACAGAATTTGTCCTCCCAGTAGCCATTATGCATGATAGAGCCCTGCTTTCCTGGAGATGGCTGGACACCTGCCTGCCAATGGGAAGTCATGAATGAATCCTTCGTTTTCCTTACTCGCACAGCTTTTGCTTTATCTATTAAACTGTCTTTATGTCAATCCATGAATTTCCTCACTTTTACTCCTCCTATTATGTCCTCCACCCCACCGGTGGGGGTGAGCGAGTGACTCTATGGTGCTTAGTTGCTGGCTGGAATTAATCCATGACACTCATATTAAACCTCTTGCAGTAAGTTTTCTAGCAATCTAGATCATATTCTTTGCCTTGGTCTTTTTTAATACATACGAGATGACTGAAAATGTGTCATTACCATATGGTAAAATGTATCTCAAAGAGCCCCAGAAAGCTCTAACTGAGCAGATTTGTTACCATAGTACATTGTGGTCCTGTGAGAAGATGCAAATTTGAGTCCCAACAGCAATGTTTCTCTATGAACTGTGTGAAGTCACCTGTCTTTTTTCTGGTTCCATAGTTTGATTTTTGCTCAACTCTGCTCTGAACAGTATTGTGCATTGCAGACATTTCCTAATAGTCAGCAGAACTTATTATAGTTGCACATTGTCTTGCATAGTGTACGTCCTTAGAAACTCAGAGGCACACCTTTAACCTTCAGCACATGTCCTGACAACCCTTAGCTAGTCCATGTTATCCTGTAATCAGCCGGCAGCACACACCTACCTTTTCACTGAAATACTGCAAATGCCATACAATCTTCAATGTTACTTTCATGCCTATTTTGGAATTTACTTTCTTCTTCTGTTTATTTTCTTCTGTGAATTTTTTCTCATCTACTTTTTGAACAAAGAACATATGCCCACTCTGAACATAGAGAAGATCATTACAATACAAGAGGATCTATAGTGACACAGACACCCAAGTCCATCTAACTACATTACCTGTGAAAAGGTATGCTGATAAATATGGACGATTACAAGATTACACTGAGCACAGACAATACCTGACCACATTCTTTTCCAGAGCATCATATGTAGACACCCTTCTCTGGAATTCTTTTCTGTTAACTTGCTTTGTCTCCTCATGAAGCTGTGTACAATTCCAAAGGAATGCAAGTTTTTGAATTGAAGAGGTGAATTTATTTACTGAACAAAACTTGTGGATTTTTTTTGCACTTTCAGGGAGTCCAAGGCCAGGATCGTGCAATACATTCACTGGAAGCATCACTGGTGTGAGAGCTGGGACATAAGTGTTTTTGCACAGACATGAGCAGACTGTAAGTAGATTTAAACCAACATTAATAAGGACTTTAACAGTAGGCTAAGTATAAGATATACTGTTGTGTTTTGTGCCAAGTACATCACTGTTTATTAATACACATTCCTGGCATTGATAGAAAAGGTCAGCACCAAAATCATTACTTTTCTAGTATCTATTTTGTAGACAAGTTGCTGTTTGACCGTGATATGCTTTGTGGATAATTAGCTATGTAACCAACTGCTACTGTGGAATTTATTTACAAGTACAGCAAAGAAACCTGAAGTAATATTACAAGTCAGCTCTGGAAGGTGTTCACACAGTGCAGTGCAGATCCAAGGACAAAAGTCACCCTGGGGGTGTAAGCCAGAGAGCTATATTCGTATGGTGCCATTATTCGGTTAATATTGCATTGTCCTCTCTTCCTTATTTCCAGACATATTTGACATTGCTGTATTTAGATTATTGTCCTGGGTCCAACATGGTGGAACC
>NW_010402814.1:16854-17294 GCF_000710305.1 Buceros rhinoceros silvestris | reverse complement strand
TATATATATCGTTATATATAATGATATATATATATAATGATAAGGAACTAGACTACTGGATGACCCATCTTTACAGTTGTAGATTGTGGGGCCACTGGACTTAGGAATTCTATCCAGGGTTGCAACAGCAAAAAGAGATTTGGAAACTGGATACATGAAAAAGCAACTTCCACTGCTGAAGATGTGACACTGGACAAAATATTTTGAGGACATGTGTGTTAGCAGGATTGAGTGGAAATTTGGTACTTCTGAAATTGTGTGTCTACACTAGAACGTCCTTCACCAGGTAGGCGGGGCATGATATACCGTGCTTCAAACTGATGCTGGATTTAGACTGAACGATATGTTAAATGCATTAGCACACTCCTCTAATCAGGTAGGGCAGTCTCACGCTACGAGCTACGGCAGGGAAAACAGACCTGGCAAAAAGCTTCTTTAGG
>NW_010402814.1:1301-16789 GCF_000710305.1 Buceros rhinoceros silvestris | reverse complement strand
TCACGCTACGAGCTACGGCAGGAAAAACAGTCCTGGCAAATAGCTTCTTGAGGAAAAGAAGGTAAAGGGAAGTGGGGAGGTCTCTATGACTGCTCCTAAGAAATACACTGAAAATATTTTCAGAAAAAATTGTGTTGTACCCAATGAAACAGAGATTTTAATGTCATTTTAAGAGCTGAAGACAGTGCTCAACTAATTGCAAGATAAACTATACAGATGTTTAAGAAGACCTGAAGATATATACCTTACTGATTTATAGTCAATGCAAGGTGTTCGGCAACAAGGTGGATGTAAACATACCTTACAGATAATGGTAAGATTTTGTTTTAAAATGCATGGATGTATGCACTTCTGCAGGATGAAAGCGCACTTCCCTTCCTCATCTACAGAATGTATGTGGCTCAACACTCAGTTTATAGCACCCACCATATAGCACAGCACCACAGAACTCTGGCAGATGGCAGAACCTCACCAGAAGCCCACCTGGAGTACAGTTACAGCTGCACTCCTTTCTACTCCATCATAGCAATGGCCCAGCAGGAAGTGAAAAAAATGTAAATGAGTTGTATGAAAAGCGATATGCTGCAACATTTACTGATCAGAGAAAAGTCATTCAGTGCCATCTCTTTGATGAGAGCACTCTTTACTCCAAATTGAAGTGTTTTTTTCTGAACAGGGGAGATAAAGGACAGCTGGAAGCCTTTGGGGTTCTTCTCAACATTATGAAAAAAGTTAGATGAAAATTCCTAGGGATCTAGGAATTTTCTGGATTGCTCTAAAGGAAGGTTTCTTGTAGGTCATCAGAGAAAACCAGTTTCCTGTCTGCCCCACAAGATCTAGATAAAAACGCATTTAACAGGAAAGAAGTGCATTTACCTACTTGTCGCTATTTAAGATTCAGACACAGGTCATGGGACCACACCATGAGCTACAGAGATGGGCAGTCTTGCCGTAGCAAAGTAAGTGCCATAGGCAGCCATGTCCGACAGCAGTCCTGTTCTCCTAAAGTGATCTCATGCAAGCTTAAAGATCATATTTTAACAGCAGGCAGCAAATGACAGCAGACTAGAAATTATCGTCTCAGGACTTGCAACTGAAAACATCTTTCATCAGACTACTAAAATTATATGAAGTCATCTACTTTTCCTACTCTCCAAAGACTGCCTGCAGGAGGGTCCAAAATCACAATCCATTTACAAAAGCTGGTAACAAAGTTTTCTGAGGAGCCTTCCAGTACTTTCTAAAACAGTGGTTTAGAAAGCATCTGAAGATGTGGAATTTCATGGAAATACCACTAGGCTCTTGAAATGTAGTAAGACTCCGTTTAAAAAAATAAGCTGTGGATTTTCTGAGCATCAGAAATCAGTAGGAATAAAGCAGTAGGTAAGCCCCTAAGTAATAAGCCACCCACTCAGATCTCACTTACTCATTAAATTTCTTTTCAGCTCTAGTTAATGTTTTCCTAAGGAATCAGTTGTTCAAACACCTAATGTCTACAAACTCTCAGCTCTTGGCTGATACCTGCTAATACAGGAGGTACTGAAGAGTTAAACAATGTATTTTGCAAACTTTATTTTTAACTATCTCCCTAAGCGTATTTCTAGAGTTTATGTTCAGCTTGAACTTGCAGACTTGGTGTATCTAAGAAGCTTGTTGCTAATAGTAACTTTTAAGTTCTATTTGCCTGGTCTCTTGTAAGCAATGTGAGCTTATTTTCAGGTTGGATTATTACTTTCATCAGCGGGTGAGGCAGCTGTGCAGCGCACTGTTGTTCGGTCCCTCTGAACTCTATTGTACGTACTACTAGTGACTGGGCAAACTCTCCATTTAGACCTAGGGGACTGGATTTTCCAGTGGTCTAGAGGCCCTTTGCACTTTTCTTCCCCCCAGCTTCCTGGGACACTATGGGCCTTATTGAAATTACATCTAGAAGTGTTAACAGCATCTTCAGAAAGCAAAATGAGCTGCCTCATATCTTTTGTTAGCTTAAATTAAACAGTGCATCATTAAACATTAAATTGATATGGGTTATTTGCTAGGTCTGCAAACTAGTTGCAAATTAATAATCATAGATAATCTAAAAATAAAGGACCACGTGCCCAGGTTTTCACATGAGGGAATATATTTTACGTCAACGTTATAATCTAATACCATGTCAGAGTTACAACACCACACCACTTCCTAAGCAGTGGTTGTATGCTGGCCTGAGGTTAAGTGAGTGGTTTGTAACGGGTGATGAGATACAAGTAATATGGAAACTTTATAAGTATTGTCAACTACTGCAACTAAACATTCAAAGCGAGGTTTCTGGTTTCCTAGAGGTGGTCCTTGCAGACCAGTGTGGATGCTTGCAGTTAGAGCTGAGCTTGCCAAAGGCTAGCAGGACAGAGTCTGCAATGGCCTCAATGGTTTTAAGAAATGAAATAGCAACCAGGAGGGAAGAGAGCAGAATCTTGTCCTGCCAGAATCTCTTCCGTGGGTGAAGAATCCTTGTCTTGTAAACGGTCCACTGGGTACATCTCACCAATGCTCACTATATTTAAAACCTAGTGGAAATAATTGTACGTGGTGAGTAGGGCACCAGAATGGAAAATACAGGATAATAAATCACCTAAACCCCTCCAAACTGTCGGCATTATTCAGCAGTCCGTGCTACCCTGTGTTCTTTGACACACGAAAAGAGTCTGACAGAGGTGCAGCCACTTGACCCTCTCTGTTCCCAAAAGGTCATTCTCATTAATGACCATAAATGCAACATGAAGAACTCAAGCACAAAGGTGTGCAATGGGTTAACTGAGAGCAGAAGCTAAAGAAGTCTCTTCATTGTTTAATGCACTTCCTTATCCCTTTCACTCTCAGGCTTCAACAACACAGAAAACAAGCCATGCCTCAGTCTTGAAAGAACACACGGAAGCTCACTAGTCACTAGGGAAGGATCTTTCAGTGGTTACTAACATAGCTGCACAAAGGAAATAAATGAATTTCCAGTCATAATATTTACATTTCAATCAAAAGTACTGCAAAATTTAAGTAGACAAAGACAGCTGTTCATTTCACACCACATATGTAATGGAACATTGTTTTATAACATCATCATCATTCACTTTTAAGTCAATAGGCAGGTCTGCAACACGAGATTTTTCAGGGATCCTACAGCAACACATACACAAAAACATATAGGAGTCACATTTAAGAAGAGGCTTGCATAAGGTAAGTCAGGTTAATGGCAAAAGCTTCTTTCTATGCAGATGAAATTGAACATTACAGCATTAGGAAAAAAGTTTAAAAACAAAAAATGAAGTCATACCACAGATGAGACCTTAACAAAATTGGTGATCTTTCTACACAGATGAAGTCAGATTAAAAAAACAAACCAAACCAAAACCAAAGGGACCAATGAGACCAAAAGAGAGCTTCCCCCCAACACATACAGACAAAAGTGAGAGCACAACAAAGGAAGTGGAAGAAAAGAGTTACCCATAAGTAGCCGCCGTTTCACCCGCTTGTCCACATCAGCTACTGACGTGGCATTGTACTCAGAACTCTCAATTGCAGCCTCATCCTTCTCTAAAACACAAGTAAGGGACAAACATGGAGCAGTTGGTTAATCACAAGCCCAATTTTCCACTGCCTAAGACAGTTTCTTGGCATGGCACAGCCAAAGCCAAGAAGCAAGGCATGAAAGCACTAAATCCCCGTTAGAGAGTTAATTCCCTTTGAGATCCTGGGAAAAAATTAAAGGGTGTTTAGGAAAATAGGAAGAAAGAGGGAGAGAAGGAAGAATGGTTCAATTATGAAGTAATTAACCACGTACAGGAAACGGGATTTCTAATAGAAAACAAGACAACATGAGTGCCCCAGAGAGGTGTTAATAACAAAAAATAAATTTCAGGGATGCTAGTTAAACAAACTACCAAAACCAAACTGTAAAGTGATTCAGGCTAATGGTGATACCATGATCTGAAAGCGGCCGTCAGAAGACTGAGACAGACAGAAAGAGCTAGAAGAGTCCGGTGATGGATGGGCATGGATGCACCATATTTTTGTACACACTGACATATCGTGAGGAAAACTCAAACAACAGCATGCAAATTAAACAAAAACAGCAACAAAAATAAACAAACAAACCAAACAAACACAGAAAGATCAATTTGGGCAGTGCTGGTTGCCTGCTTGTCTATGAAATGCTACTAGCTAAACATTCAGTGCTAGGAAAGATGTTGCAAGAACATGATTTAGTAATTTTAGAAGCATGCAGTAAGCAACACGATGTCAGCAAAGCTCATTTTACAAGGTAAGTCTCTCATATCCTACGTGTAAGAGCTTTATAGAGCATAGTGAGGACTTTAGTTTGGTTACGCTTCATTAGAAATACACAGAAACAGTCACAAGTGTGGGAAGAGATGACCAGTAAGTGAAATAAAAACTAAAGATTTCTGATACAGGAAAGCAATGGAGAGGCAGCAGCTAGGTAAATAAAATGATTTATACAGAGAGGGAAACGCTTATTAGAAAAAAAACCAAACAATGCAAGTGGGGACTTGAACATGCAGCAAACATTGAAAAAACTAATATAAAATGATAAGTCAAGCAAACAAAGACAAAATAAGTTAGACAAAGGGTCAACAAGTATTTCTCTGGCATTGCAGAAGTTTGCATTCTTGCAGTGATGCTTGGAATATACACACCACTGAAGACAGCAAACACTAGAATCACTGAAGTAAGGAGGAGGAGGAGGAGGCTGGCAGGTTTTGCTTGTGGCAATACTACACAGTTGAGTGGTAACAAGAAGTTGTTTCGTTTTGGTTTTAACAAGTTCTAGATGGGATCAGGCTGCAATAGAGGCTTTTGTTTGAGTTTTTTTTTTCTCTGTAAATAATTAATGAACGTCAGTTATCAGACAAGACAGGCAATCAGGAACCATCACCAGAAAGCAGGAATAAAAATGTAAAAAATAAATTAAAAAATGTAAAAGTATTCTAAGAGAAAGAACTACTTAGAGGGAAGAAAATCAGCACAGGCAATAATATGTGACTTGCATCACAAGACCAAGGAATGTAACATGGAATTGTATTCTTTACAAAAATGGAAAAAAACCCAAAACCAAAACCAACAAAACCAGGTGGTGTACACAGCTTTTAAAATAATTTTTACATGCTGAACAAAATAAAACATCAATCCAAAGATTCCTTCAATAAAGAGAATATCAATTATCCATTCACTAAAACCTGCTCCCAAGGCCCCTCACTCTGGCAAATTCTCTGCATCTGGGATTGCCACAGGCTTCAGGGTGGGTTATTTACACCGGGGACTGTATGATGGAGCCCTCTGTGCTAATCGAAAGCACAGGCTGAGAGATCCCGTAAGCTGAGACATAGCTCGTGTACGGAATGAGGCAGAGCTCGGCACTGGACCTTGTGCAGCTCTACCCCTACCAGCAGGACCCTCTCCCTACCGCACGATTTGTGAAATCAAACCATCAGAAGTGAGTGAGGCTCTGGGTAGTCACAGAGTTTTACACCGTGGCACTGACCAAGGGATCTTTAAAGACAACTGACAAATTTCCATAGGTTTCAAGTGCTCTGTCTTGCATTATTGATACAGGAAAGAAAATATAACAAATAAGCGCCCATGCTTTTTTAACCTCAGGGAATTACTAGGAATTTGTAAGAATATGGAATTAAACAAACAAAAAAAGTCAACATGGCCACAATGCTAATGAAAACCAATGTGAATTTTAGGTTCTTTAGGTTCTTTTAGGTAAGAATTGCCAAATTTTTACTTGCTGTATGCAAAAATACCCTCTTTTATTTAAAAAGAAAAAAAGCAGAGTGGAAAGAAACGGTGTTAAGCAAATAATATATTTTATAATCAAAAATGTTTGCATAGCACCTCCCAAGATGTTCCATGTCTTGAACAGTCTTCTGCTACTGATATTCTAAGTGAAAGCTTATTCAATACAAGTGCTGTAATTTTTAGAATTATAAAACATACAACAGGGAAGAAAGCACACCATGATGATTAATTTTTCCTAATAACAGCTTGGAAAAGAGGATCATTTTCCTCACCTTGCTTACCAAGGAAGTCTTGACTCGTGAAAGTGAATGGAAGAGCTGAACTTTCATTCACAACTATGAATGTGCTACAGCTTTTCACTTCAAAAGTTATTAGAGTTATGAAAGTAAATAAAAATTACAAAGGAGTAACCAAGGGATATTTCAAGAAACATTTTGACAAAACATGCACAAATGCTTCCGTCTCTGTGTAGCGTGACCTTAGTACTAATGCCAGGAACTGTTGTTACACACTCCTCTCCGCACTGGTGTCACAGGCCTGCGAGATACAAAGCACGCACGCATACACACACACATATGCGCACATACATATTTTACGAGGAATATGAAATAAAATGTGCTGCAGAGAAGTACTTACCAATGCAGGTTCGGCCATCTGAATGTAGGGCATACTTCTGATGACAACCACACACAGGACCAGTATCTGTATCATCACAGGTGTGCTGGCAGCCTCCATTCCCATAGTTACAGGTTACTAGATAAGCCCCAAATGAACGTGTATATACGTATATACAAATAAAATGACAATGAAACCAATTAGTCTTGAGAGCCTTTCAGAATACAGAGAAGCACTAACATACCAAGACATAAAGCGACATAGCAATTGTATTTGAAGTTTTTTCTTATCCTTTCTGCCTCATCTTAGCCATGCTTCTGTCTCATGCTGTACTCTCAATCCATCCAGTGAAGAAAAAAACAGAAAGAAAAAAAGCAGCATATGCTACTTTCCCCCCAGTCCATTTATATTTATAATTTTAGTATCAACGATTCTTAAGGAATGTACAAATTCGTGGAAACAAACAATAAACAACATAAATAAACATCCTCTCCCACTTTACTAATGTAGCTGATGTTACATTGCAATTAACAGCATGAAATGTTCACTTCTAATAAACATGAGGATGAAAATTACCATAAAACCAAATTTTTTCTGTGCTTCTGCCGTTGGATCTGTGTAGCCTCTTAATACTAAAGAGCAATAAGGTTGTACAATATCTTGTGACATTTCTTGTTGATAATCAAAGGTGATTCTTTTGACTTTGTTCTTGGGAACTAGTATCATCTAGAGTGTGTTTGCACAGTGGAGATATCAGGAAGAAAAAAGCTGAAGTGAAAGAAAGGCTATCACAAAAATACTGGCCCTATGCGAAGCACGAAACATGTTCCATGTCATTTGATTGCACTTCCTTTTTTTTATTTTTTTGTTTCTCACAAAGCTACCAGGTAGGAAAGCAAGCTATTGGAGCCATATCTAACACTCACTGAAGCTGTCAGAAAGACTCCCACCCAGTTTGGAAGCTTTCAGATGATGGTGGAAGACTTACAGGGGGTCAATTATTTTAACATGTATGGAACAGTTTCCAGTTTTATGAGCTAATGTATATCTGTATGTTCAGCATCCCAGCTTTCAGAATACTTCATTCAGGTTTTTCTCTGAAGAACAGTATACGTGATATAGCTCCATGTTTTCCAAGTAAAATCAAGAAAAGTAGACTGTGTGCAGTGGAATCAGGATTAGAGCAAGCATTCCTATCCTTTAAAAAAGAGGAATGAACACTCTTAATTTGATAGCTCTAGTGGGTTTATCATCCAATCCCGTAGTAGATTTAGCAATGTATCTATCACTGCGGACCTTCAGAATACTGCAAACCACAATCCTCTATGCTTTATTTGTTTTGCTTTACAAGCAAGTCTGGATCAACCAGACACCTCACTTTTCTGCAATCACAGGAAGGTAGAAAAGTTGTTACCACTTTGCTAACAGAATCACTGCCAACATTCCGTTATTCGATCCCTCTTATCCATCCCCAAGTACATCTACAGCAAAAAACATGACTAAAATTACAAATCACCTTTGGCCGAAACAAGGTTGATTTCTTGTCTTCTGTAAAATAACAATGAAGAAAATAAGACATTTTGGGGCATTTGAAATTTAATCTTCATCTACCTACATTTGCAGTCCTTCTGGTTTTTGGCAAGTTCAAAGCCAGGCCTACATTCACAGGCAACCCCACCCTTGGGCGTCTCTCGGCAGATGTGTGCACATCCGTGATCTTTGTTCATACAGTTCATACCCTCTGTAAAAACAAGAAAGAAAAATGGAAAATATTAGTTCTGAAATAAAATCAGAAAATAATTATACACATCCAGTCCTCCAGTAACTTTTATTTTGCGTCTGGACTGTGTTCCACAAGGCAAATGGATGCGCTTGAAAAGAGGCAAACAATCAACAAAATAGTGTAATAAAGGAGCAGACCCAAGTACTACTGCGGAATATCGCACGTCTCTGCTGCAGGTAGAAATTAGGAACTTGTGATTTCTGTATTCTGTATCCGTATTCTAATCTTTCATGGAATTATCATGGATTTAAAGGATACTCCTGGAAGCTGTCTGTCCCATCGTTGATTATCAGAGTTGAATAATTGAGCTCAATGTTATTTTTTTTGTTGTATAAACTTAACGATTGTTACTGACTGGTGAGGTTTTATTTGCTTATTAACGTGCTTTATATTTTCTAACACACACACAAAAAAATCAACCAAAGATTATATTTGAGCATTTTTGCTTGGATCTCTTTCTTCATTGTTTGTTACACGTTTCATTTATCTGGGTCATCCATGATAAACGCAGCTCACCTCCAACAACCCTACTACCACGTTTCTCTTTGACCGTATTAAACAAAACATGTCAGCTTTTCAGCAAAAGTCCAAGTAACATGGGTGGATTCCCATTAATGTTTATGCCAAGGAGTAGCATCAACCAGCTTTCTCTTAATCTTCACAGGGCAAATTTTAGCTTTCTAAACCATTTAAGTGATTTAGATACTGAATGCACCTCATGCTTTTAGAGGTTTTTTTTTCTGAGTTAACTCAAATCCCACGCATTCACAGAAATCTTGAACTCAGTCCTGGGTCAGCATCTAGCATCCTTTGTGTGAACAAAGACTGGCTAGATTTGCATTACAAATCCTTCCCAGACTTCCCCTTGGATATCTGACCTGGAAAGGAGAGACAAGTTCTCTGAGAGTACACTGACAAAGAACTCACAGCATCACTCAGCTTGCCATGAAAACAGCGCGTATTCCCCAAACCGCCGATGCGTGCAACATCAGTGTGGACACAGCAGCTCCTTTGTCACTTTGTAACGTAGCTGCTCCTACCTGTTCCAGGCTGATTTCTCAAAACGACTCCAGTGTAAAACGTCCAACTTAATCCTACAGCAACAATGTACTGTAAATAAACTTTTTTTTCAGGGCGGTTGCAAAGTTTTTGCTTCCAAAAGTGAAAACTTTTCATTCTTACAAAAATTACATGAACGTACCTCTCACTGCTGGCGTCTGCACATACTGATCTTAAGCTGAGGCTGGTCTCACAGTATCAAATACTTGAAAGCGAGTCAAGACTTTATGATGAATTTGAGCAAAATTTCTGTGCATACAACATAATTTTTAACTGAACTCAAAGTAGCACATAAGACAGATCTGAGAAACTATGTAAACCAGCATTATAGACAACAGATGTATTTGTCTCTTCTAAATTTCCCTGTGTTGGCCTTGATGAGACTAAAAACTTGCCAAAGCACAAAGTAAGTTACTCTCGGTAAACTGCAACCTGGACTCCCGATGCTATTGGAAGATAACAAAGCACACTATAAATTACATCGAAATGAGGTGTGAATGTTTTGTTTGACTGAACAGGTATAAGAAACCTGGGAACAGCCTTATTGAAAGTTTTGAGGCATTTTATAATCTCTTTTATCTCCACTTCTTCCAAGAAAGGATTTCAGATACTGCGTGTTTGACAAACTGCATTCCTGTGCATTACCTTAAGTTCAGAAAAGGATCTGGGAAAGGTAACACATGTCTGATTGAGGCACGCTGCCGAGGCAATGAGAAGAATTAGATGAATGAAAGAAATTATCTAATGACCCAGAATCGTAATGAAGCAAGTGATTTTCAGTGTTTACTTAGAGACACTGTGCATCTGCCACTGTTAAAATCACTTGGAAAGACAAAACTTGTGCGCTGCTAAAAACACCAGGAGAAACTGAAGATCGGAATTATTACGTTTTGAAACAAAAGACAAAGCAGAATTTTATGCTGATATCTATGTGTAAAACCAGAATATTTTAGTTACCATATTAATAATTTCTGTTATTCATCAGGTAGTTGGAGCTGTAGGAAAACTATTTGAATTCCACAATTAGCTGAAGAACACCACCATAAAAATCTCCTAAGCCTGAAAATGGTTATTTCAGAAACTTCAAGTTTTTCTGGTAAAATGAAAGACCATTATTTTTCAGTCAAGAGCAGGACCTCATCCACAATGAAACTTCTCACTGCCTTATGTTTAGCAGCCACCTAATAGTGCATACACTTTTTACACAAGCAGCCAATAATGCGAGTAACAGCATGGGAAAAATTCACCTGCCATGAAACGAGGATGTTTCCTAGGCATCTCAGTGCCTGCCTCGGCGTTCAGTCTCCCTCAGTCCCAGGACAAAGGGCGACACAAAAGGCAGGCAGGCAGGCAGGCAGCACGCTTCCAGCCCCACCGGCACTGCCATGTGCAGGCGGCCGGGAGGCTCGTCTCCCCCGTGACAGGCAGTGCCCACCGCCAGTACAAATCCTGCGTTCCCTCTGGGGAGAACCGGCACAATCAAGGCCAAACAGCTTGATTTGTAGAAATGGGTGGAAAAGTAGTCATTCAAGCAAAAAAGAAAGATCATGGGAAAACTGGGTAGGATTCTCCTGCTTATTTAAATGTGTTTTAAGTTTTTCTCTTAATACACATAACCCCGAACTCAGCAGAGTGGCCCCAGCACCACGAAGAGCACTCTGTGCCTCACGTCTTGCTCCTTCCTAGAGCTCAGCAATGTAACACAGAACTGAGGAAGAGAGGGGAAACACCTACGGAGTTATTCTAGGCCTTTCCCAAGACAGTACAGAATCACACTCACAGCAGTTTTACTTCAGTACGTTGCATGGTGTGGGAAAAATACCAGGCAATGGATATTCCACTGGAGCCTTAACCAGGAAGGTTAAGGCTGTGTTTGACCACACAGTCCTGTGGCCCCTCTCTCTCTCCTGTTGTGTGCACAACTTCATCACTCTGGTTTGAACACAAGTCGTTCCTAGATGCTTCTCTTGATTTTTTTGGGGATCTGTGCATCTCAGCTTTTGTAACTCATGTGACTATGTCAAGTGAAAAAAACACAGCTCCCAAATCAAAACAAAGACTAAATGTTGATAAGAAATGTACACAAAAAAAGTCCTTTCTTCATCATCATGGCACTAAAATGTCCCACATTAAAAGGTTCTAGATTTTTCGTGTTAATTGTTAATAAAAGCAGTATCTTAATTCCACATGCTGCTACTCAAAGTAGTCTCTAAAGCCTAGCACAAAAATGGGCGCGTGTTCTCTTTGGCAGCGCTGAGAGACAGTAAAACAAACTTTTCAAACACAGACACATTCTCAGCAAATTCACCTTACAAAAAGAGAGCAAAACAGAATCCAATGGAAAACATATTATTAACAGGAAGAGAAATGCCACTTAATAAAGAAAAACACTAATCTGATTAAACTAAACCTTCTCTTAGCATTTTAGATATGACTTGAGAAACTCTCCTGTTGCATTCTTGGATTTTTTCTGACATCCAGTTACAAAAGATTGCTCACAGCAAACTGGCAGACATTGTTTTATATGACCCACAATCTACATTCGTTTTTTTTTTCCTGGACTAGGAGAGATCTGGTGTGAGTCTACTACATTAATCCAGTCTGCCATTTAGTTATCACAAATCTCTTAATAATGCACGTTTGCAATGTTCAGTCTGATACAATAACCTCTCTATTGTATCATGTTCTAAAAATGTTTTCAGCTCAGTGACTCTGAAAGTGCTTAAGTCAGGCTGACTGTGACAACTGATGTACTGATCAGTCTTTGTTTTTCATTAACACTGCTTGTTCTCATCCTAATTAAGACTTCTAGCAATAATTTTATTCTGTGGTTCACCATACATGCTTACATTATCCTCTATGTTCTCATAATTCCACTTACTCTGTATATATTATAATATATATATTGCTGCGATTTTTTATAACTTCCAAATAAACATGCTGATTCCAAACACAACCTGAAAAAGACTACTTTAAATTGCACCAAAGATATAATACACGAACGACGTTTAGAATATTGTCAGAGTATATGTGGTTGAATGTGGTAGGAAATTACAAGAAATCTTGAATTTAAGCCCTCTATACGCTGACGTGCACAATAGCATGTACATACTTAATCCTCCAAACTACACGACTGGATTATCCTTTTTTTTGTTGGTAAGTTAATTTTAGCACCAAGTACACAGTGATATCTCTTACTGCAGTTGCACCCTTGTTTAATAAAAAACTCAGTCTTATTAAAAAAATCATTAAATAATTGTGGGCAGGATTTAAGAAATTCATACACGCATCACACATAATTGGTATGATTCTGTTCCAGTAACTCCCAGAAGAGTTAAAAGACATTAAATATGTTATATGCAAGTCATTGAATTGCTGGACTCAGATAAGCCACTTATGAACTGGTTTACATACCTTTTATGAATATACCCCGTATGTAAAGTAAAGCATAAATCTTTGTAAAGCAAACAACAAGCAGTTCTTGGGATTAGCTTCTCTCCATCAGTGTTAGTTATAGAGGATAATTACTCGTGCTTGGGTAGAGGATGTGCTATAAAACTGCTACTGCTGATATTCAGGACTTTCGGGACTTTTTTAGAGCATGCTCATTTAAGGAATGGTAGAGTTGAACTGTATCAGAATCAGGCGATAAAATTCAACTGTATCAGTATGTATTCTACATCATAGCGAAGTATGATACCAAATACATTGTAATTATAATAGCTACAAAGTGAGAAACCGAACGTAGCATGAAATATAATGTCTCTAGATTACCTGATTGTCACTTACGGTCATTCTTTCAATGCTTGGTGCTAGGGACACCGAGGAGGGGAAAGAATACAAGAGGAAACAAGCATTCTCATTTGAGTTGTTTACTAAGCTATTAACATAGTGGGATTTTTGTTTGTTTGTTTTCTTTTAAAAAATCATGTGAGAAACTACAGCACTACAATAAAACACACTTGTAAATGACCAAGCAATTTAGAAGACTGACAGAGACAATTCCTCTCCCAAAGTTTTTGTTTTACTCTCTAAGGAATTTTACTCTCTAAGGAAGCCAAATAAAACACACTAAGCTTCTGATGCAGACAGGAACGTGATGTTAGTGAAAGTGCAAAACGGCTGGTTTAAGCCTAATGTTCCTTTAGTGCATGTAAATTTTGGTCACCAAAATGCAGTTAGACGATTGCCTATCCAGAAAGAGCACGCTGTTGACTTTTTGGCTGGCTTGTGGAAAGCAGCTCCCCATCTACACCTGTGACTGTCCTGGCTTTGGCCTTCTAACTCCAGCATCTCGAGTGCTTCACGAGAGTGACGAAAATCAACATTTGGATAAACAATCCAATTATAATCAATAAATACTTAGCTTCATTGAAGCTGAAGGATTGTCTTCCAATAGCCTGGCTCTGACCCTTATGCTGCACAGCTGAATCAGATCTTCTGGGCATTTCTGGCTCATGAATAAGGGCTTGATTCTGGGATGTGAAGAATGAATGTCTGGGTGAGGTCAGCTCCCCAGTGAGAGCTTAAGGTGCTCTCATCTCTGAGATAGGGCGGAGTTATGTCCTTATATGAGGATTAAGAAAAAAACAACCCACCAAGATTTGTTCTCTTCAGCAAGAAAAAAAGGTTGAAACTAATTGATTGAGGCAGCTACCCTTCCTCAGCTGCTGCCAACACCCTGTGTACAGAGCAGCCATCTAGGAACACTCCACTAGAGCTAAGTGACAAAACTCGCATTGGGTATGCTGGAAACGTAGCAATCTTTGTCATGGTCTAACATTTCCTGTGTTGTTAACTGAATGAACGCAAGACTTTCTTTCCATCTCAATTCCCCAAATAAGCTGTGTGGTTCTGCCTAAAGCTTTAGGAAAACACCGTTGTTTCAGTGATTACAACTCACCTCAACAGTGGTTGAAAAGAAAACAAAACGTATAAAGCAGGCAAACTGACCCAAGGCAACAGAATTCTACAGTATTAAGCAGCTTGGCTGAAGAAGTCCTGAACATCATACAAGAAAACAGCTGCTGCTATATTACAAAGTAAACAAATGCAGGTTTGTTTAGCAATTACATGCATTTTCAGTTCGGATATAAAACATGCTTAGAGACAGCATCTTCAGAAGGCAGGCCTGCAGCCTGATCTCTGACAAAATGCTCCTGCTCTGAATGGCAGGCAGAAAACCACGTGTCATCCAGCCCTGAAGAGGGGGTTTGTCTTGAGATTTAGAAATAGGCATGTGTCAGTCTATAACTTAATTCTGTCAGCGGTAAAAGCTAAGATCTGCAATTCTGCAAAGGTACTGTAATTTCAGAAAAGAGGATAGAAAGATTAAGTGAACGATGGGAGTGAATGGACCAAGTTTAATTTAGCAGAAAATCCATGCAGGACAGAAAGGGAAATGGATTTAAAAATTACCAGAAAATGTCAGCAATTCCCGTGGGACCAAGAAGAGAGAATATGAAAGACTGGCTGAAATCCAGCCCAGGTCTGTTGTGACCGACTTGTGATTGCATGATGCCTTTTTGGTAGATCACATGAAAGCAGTCTGGCAATCTCAGCTACTAATAAAAGGAGGTGCTCACTGAAATCCCTTCCAACAGTCTCTGCTACCTTCTCCCACGCAGATATGGTTTATCTCAAAGAAAACTCAGCAAGACAGCCCAGGGAACATGTGTTGCTGCAGCTCTGGTAGAATCAAGGCTGTCAGACCCTGCCAGGATCTTCTTGGCACCTGACATTCACACAAAGGGAAATAAATGGCCAGGGAAGATAAAGACAGGAAAAGAAAGCAAAAAATCCCACAGTCAACTGTCCACAACTGCCACAATCTGCTTTTGATTTTGCTTCTTCTTTAAATCACAATCCCTTGAATAGTAAAGCAAAGCAGAACACAAGCAAAGGTTGGCTTTGGGGGTGCCACTGCCACACAAGTCCCTTGGCAGATGAACGGGATTCTGAGGGCACAAGGCCATGCGAGAGGCATGGCTGAGAGTGAGCTTTCTTCAACTGAGTCTTCACCACCACTGTCATATTTCTTTGTGCCTTGGCAGGAGCTAATAAACCTAGAGTAGTACTGATACCCTGGCCCCCAGAGATACGGTGCTACAGCAGAGCTTAGCACCCTAAGCTCAGACGCGTAGGGGTTCAGTAATTACAAAAAATCTGTCGCAAAAAAGAGAAAATCCCAAGTTATTTTTGAAAATGGTCTTTTTCTAGATATATGAAAATCTGG
>NW_010402814.1:0-1194 GCF_000710305.1 Buceros rhinoceros silvestris | reverse complement strand
CCTAGAAGGTTCTCTGTAGGGATCAGAAGGACCTATTTATAACATGGGAAAATTGTAGAGCATTAGGCCAGACAATGGCAAGGAGATATTCTTTTTCCTTCCACGGCAACAGCAAAACCCAGTATTTAAACGAACATTAGTCCTCCAATAAAAAGTCTTAAGGTAGTCTCAGAAAGCAGACATTTTCCACAAATATAATATAAATAAATAACTTAATTGAAAATACAGCATTTCATTAACACTTCATGTGAAGGTTTTGAACTGGATCTAACCAAAGTTTAAATCAGTATAGTATCACTTGTGTAAAGATAAGACAAGAGATGGGATGATGGGATGAAAAAAAAGAATACTACAATCTTGAATTTGTTTTTCCTTTACTGAAATCTGCACAGCTAACATGAGACTGCTTTGTTTTCTAATGAAATATTTTAAAAATAAATATTTTTAGGGCAGTTTTTCAAACATAGAGTTTATTCATATAGATAGAGTAACAGTAAATAATTCAACAACATTTTGCTTTGCAGGAACTCCTTCACATCCGTAACTCTTGCCAGCAAAATTTCACAACTTCTTGTAGCACCAGTTAAACATAAAATGAATATGTGCTTGATCAGTACCTTTGGAAGCAAGAGGAGATATCTGGCAGGTTTACTTTCCAACTCCGATATTTAACAAAGTTGTGTACTAAGTATTCCTTGCAAAGACGCAGGATGAAACAGATCCTTCTTTCAGGTTCTTACTATGCTTTAACTCATTCCTCACTGGAATTCCTCATGGAACCTACCGATGATGGAAGGCCCTGGATCTGCATGAGGGTTTACTTTCAAACTCCAAGTGGAAGAATGACCTCAGCAACATCTATTCTGCGTTGGGAATATTCCCATAACTCTCAAATTCTTTTCCAGGGAAGTAACATTCTCCCACAGCCTTGACTTGTGGCATTATCCTTCCAAGGCATAATACACCCCAAATCAGACAATGTTGTTTGAAGAAATCTGATACTAATTTTGCTATTCTAGTAAGATTATTTTATTACCACAAACACAACAGGTAAAGACATTTCTAAGTGTTGATGGCTGGAAAAATTTTCATACCTGCAACGCTTTTTCCTGTTTTCTTTTTTACATAAAGATAAAATACATTGTAGGACTAATTAGCAAAATGATACATTATATTATATATAACTGTATATAT
>NW_010402813.1:3043-3304 GCF_000710305.1 Buceros rhinoceros silvestris | reverse complement strand
ATAAATCTGCAGCAGCAAAATAGCAAGATTACGGTCATCGTGATTGTTATGACAGTTTGTTGATCCACCTAATCGAACAGCTCATTTGCTTTCATCTCCACTCTCCTTCATGTGGAAGTGACCGTTTTGAATCTTAAACTGGCTCGTTTTTAGCTGCTCAATATTAGAGGAAGTGCTAGTGTTGATGCGTGAAAGAACTCCGCAATCAAAAGTCAATTGTGAAGCAGGTATGTTTATTACAGCGCTGGGTGTGGTGCACCA
>NW_010402813.1:0-2368 GCF_000710305.1 Buceros rhinoceros silvestris | reverse complement strand
TGTTTGCGCTCAAAGGCAATTTCTTGTCATCCTTATCTTGCCCCAAACAATGAGGCCATCCTTCAGGCAATAAGGCCCCTCATCAGAGGTGGCAAGTTGAAACCCTGTTTCTTCTGATTAGACACTTCAAGGACAATGCTTAGCTAACTAAAATTCAGGGGAGCTAAAAGTAAGCTAATATTCAAGAGGTGACACTTCAAGGACAATGCTTAGCTAACTAAAATTCAGGGGAGCTAAAAGTAAGCTAATATTCAAGAGGTTAAGATGCATCAGAAAGAATCTTTCTCAGATATTTTCTATTTATATTTTCTACTATCCCATCTCAGTGTATGTTCAGTTATTTCAAATAATGGTGGGATGCCAGTCACCTGCTGCTGAGGAATCACATCAGCACAGACTAATAGCAAGTCACTGTCAGAGGCAAACTCCATCAGGAGAAAGGTGAATGAAGCAGATGTAACTTGAAGGGTACTTGTAGAGCAGCAAAAAAAAAACCCCAAACCAAAACCTGACAGCTGTTTGCTTTAGAAGGCATAAATCTGCAGCAGCAAAATAGCAAGATTATGATCATTGTGATTGTTATGACAGCTCATTTGGTTTCATCTCCACTCTCCTTCACATGGAAATCACAGTTTTGAATCTTAAACTGGCTCATTCTCAGCTGCTCAATATTAGAGGAAGTGCTAGTGTATGGTAGCATAATTTTAACGTAAGCCACATAGTCCAATTCGAGGCACTACCGTCAGGTCAATAGTTGTCTGGCTTTTTCCTAGACAGGAGCTTGTAAAGATACAGATATGCACACGGAGCACACTTTAGGTACAGAGAGTATATGCATTTACCTGAATCCAAAGGAGAAATGGTTCCAAAATCAAATTTTAAAAAAAGAAGAAAATTCTGTATATTTACTCCTTAAAATTGATAAACATGCAATTGTTACCTTCCACATCCTCCCACTCATCTTCACTTTCATCATCATCATTGTCAGTATTGTCTTCATCCACTTCTTTTTTAACAGGAGATTTTCTCTCCAACTTTATCTCCTTTTGAGGGGGCTTCAGCGAGTCACTGTTAACATTATCACAGTGGCTTTAGCTTCAGGAAGTGTAGGTGCTTGTTTATTTAAGAAAAATCAAGAAAAACACACAAAAAATGGGGAAATAAACAAAGCACAACGTCTGCATCGGCAGCAACAGATTGAGTATTTATATTATATTATATTTAAACCACAGATACCTTCTCTGTCAAGCAAGGCATCTTTGCTACCAATAACCATGGGCTCACTGAAGCAGTGTTTTTTCAGTGCAAACTTAGGTCCTTGTTTTTGAAGGCCGTTTAGGGAAGAACATGCCTGAGCCTACAAAGGCCCCATCATTTAGACCAGCTTGTACAGATGAGCCCTTGGAGAAATGATTCACTGAATCATTTGTTTGCACCGAACCTTCAAAGTGTTGTGAAACTGGAACTGTTTCTGTTTCACTACACTAATACCCAAGACTCCACTGGCCAGTGAAGTAAAACCAATTGGTTTAATTTCTTTTTATTAAAGTTAGAACAGCAAACGACACAGGCAGAGCGTACTGGTATTTTATTTGGATTCCAAAGAACACCAGAGAATGATATGTTTAAAGATTTCTGCTCATCATTTTAAACCTAAACTTCAGGCCACCATTTCTAATCCTGCTGGATTCCATAATGCCTCCCTAGACCCATGTAAAAACTGTAACAAATCAAATAAAATCTTGTATTTAAACCATTGAATTTGAAAAGCCTCACATATTTATTTGCTTCCCATACAGACCATCTTCCTCAGGACTGACTCTGCAATGAGTAAGACAATACTTCTGCTCAGCTGTGTGACACGGAGGTACTAAATCAGACGGATAACCTGTAATAAACGGCTCACATGCACATACGCAGCACTGGGCCCTAAACAAATAACATGAAGAGAAAGCTTCTATAGATCTGAATGATAAGTAAACTTACCTGCACATTTCCTCTTTGTTATGATTCCCTTCACTTCCAGCAATATTTTTGTTTTCCTTTATTATCGACTTTGCCCCTTTTTGTTTTGAAGACTTATTTGCTGTGTTGGGAACTCCAGTATTGCAATCTTCTTCCTTCTTCCTTGTCGCGGTTTGAGGCGGGGCTATTCCCCCCACCGAAAGGATAGGCGACGAAATAGTGTGTTTTAGCTGGGAATCCTGCCAAAACACACAGAGGAAACTTCTGATGCTCATTAAAAGTGCTGATAAGAGATTTAGGAAATGAGAACACACAAGCTACACATATGAGCGCTAGAAGCAGGAACGTTTATGAGACAGATGCCCTTGAAGTTAAAAATTGGACTGGGAAAGGGAGAGAAAGA
>NW_010402812.1:29357-42656 GCF_000710305.1 Buceros rhinoceros silvestris | reverse complement strand
TATTTTTAATTGTTTTTAGTTATTTTAGTTTTAAAGCTTAACATTTAGTAAGAAAGTATACTATCAAAAGCCAAGTTCGAAGACCAGACAGGAAGTACTCTTACTCTGTGTTACTTGACAGATTGTCTCACAGGAATATTTTAAACCACTTTTTTTTTCTGCAGAAAAGTCAGAAAAAAACCGTTTAGGATGTTCATCAATATTAAATGGAGACTTATTTCCTCATATACCAGACAACTATTTCGAAGTTGTCACACTGGCAGTATCCTGCTATTCCTGTAATCTCTCATGTACGTAGTTGCAATATGTGTTCGAGATGCATTTTAGTAAGTGATACGTTTTAAGATGACAAACTTTAAGATGACTCTTAAAACTTTCCTGCTACTCAAAGTAACACAGGCTTTGCCACAGTAATGCATTAGGCACAGTTTGTCTGCTTTGAGCTAGTATTTTCAAAAAGATACATGGGACATTTGCTCTGATTAACTGTTTTTACATAATAAAAAATATGCTCATCAGAGCATAGCAAAGTGCTCTTTTAACTGTTTGATGAGCTGTTGTGTATCAACATGGCCTGGAAATGCTTCTTCTGACTTCTGAGCAGCTGTGTAACTCCTCTGAAGATCTCCAACCTGTCAGAAACACACAAACTAATATTGTAAATCCAAGCACTGCAGTATTTCCATCAGGTATTCTGTGCAGTACATTTCTGATGCTCACAAATGTTTAAACATCGCTGGTCCTGAAAGTGAGTATGGAGGCTTTTGAACTCAAGGCTACATCCCCCTTACATCAGGGGATGAGAACAGAAAGACAGAAATGTCATTTCATTGGAGGGATCCTTCAAGACAGTTACTTTATATCTCATTCCACCTGACTTTGTGGAGAATGGACAAAGTACACTATGCCCAGTGCTTAAAGGGAGAAGGAATAAAATATGGAAGATTGTTTTTTAATTCCATAGAAGTGCTGTTGTATATAAAGGCAAAAAACAAGCAGTCAGGCCTCTGTAAAAGCCACAGCTCCATGTGATTTCCTGCTTCCTCACAGAGAGGCACAACAGCATTGGAGAGCTGATGCTGCTGCTCTGCAGCTTTTAGAAAGATGTTTCCCTACTTAGGGAACTTTTTTTCCTAAGTAGCCATAATTTGTTTGGAAGGAGGTAAGTGTATGTAAGGAAAGCATCTCAGACGGTGGGTTCAGCAAAAAAGAACCCAAATGTTTGAGAACAGATCTAGAAAAAGTGATAGCTCCTAGGTGGAAAGGAAGAAGCTGTGGAAAGAGTCAGTAGGAGGTTTCTGTTGCCTGTGCATCAGTCAGCAGGCAGCTTCAGTGCAGCAAGAATTCTCTGAAGGGGTAGAAACCAGGGTCCTGGCCAGAGAAGTTATGTTTTGTAAATGATGGCCTTAAAACAAATCTAAGGATTGCATTAATACACTGCATCCACAACTGGCTGATCTGGCCATCTGTCTTCTCCCAGAACCTATGCAGGTTCTTTGTGCAAAAGCAACATAACAAGACATTTACAGACCAGGATTTACTCCTTAATCAGAGCACAGAATGCAATTATTCAAGACCATCTTTTGTTTCACCATGGGGAGGATAACGCTTACAGATTAACAGGTTGTTCTCTCCTTGACCCATGTACTTTAGTAGCTGTAGAAGCTGAGCTGCCCACATAACACAGTCTCTATCAGAATCTTGACAGTGTAGGCACAAGCAAAGGAACAATTTTTCCTTGTGAAAAATGTAAGGACTTGTACAAGTTTCTCCTTATTAACAGGAATGTTGGACACACTGTTAATGCAGTGTCTGAGGTGCTCTGTATGAAAGAAATTATTAACACACAAAATTCAAAGGTTGTAAAGATGAAGAACAGACTTTCCTTTTGAGATCAGTAAGATCATGGCACGAATAAATTATATTCTTTCTGTAATTACTGCTAAATCAAATGATACTATTTCTCTTCACATTCTGAAAAAGCCAGTGACTATAAAGACTGTAGACGGAACTTTTAACAGATGATTGTTTATTTTCTGGGCATTTGAAAAATTACAAGGTTACTTTATTGCTAGTTGGCCTCACTTATTCTTGAAACCGAACATTTGAACAACTACTTTTACACACAAAGCTTCTGGGTATTAAAATGAAAATGTAATATTAGTTTTCTGTGAGTTTATGCACTCTGTAATCTTTTCTCCTACCTATTTGGAATTCTCAGCAATAACAATAAGAACCCAGCTGCCCCAGCAAGGCTCAATTTTTAAATTACAAGGATAGGATAGTGCATTACCTTCTCTGAGAGTATGGCAAAATTGAAGTGGGGCTCATACATATGAGGTGCTAAAGATGAAGCAGTCTGCAGCAAAGCTCTTGCCTGTGTAGAGAAATAAAAAGATATATAGTGACATCTGTGAGGGAGGGAGGTTAATAAGAATATAATGCAGTTTTCATCATTCTTCAAAGAAATCATCCTGTTTTCATTACTAGGCCTTCACTACAAAAGCCACCTTCAACTATGTGTGAATTACAGCAATAGTGCATTTAGGCATAATACAGCTTAATAGCATTGAAATGAATAAGACTCTTGGTTGAGTCAGAAAATATATGTTGGGATGTATTCAACTAAGCAATTCAGTTCTCAACACTGTAGAGAATACACTAATTATAAAAAAAAGTATTTAAAGACTCACCCCACTGTTTTTTACCTGTTGTTTCTGACAACAGTCTTAAGCATCCCTGAAAACCTAAATTTTATCATAAAAATTACTGGTTTTACACTCAAAAAATGTAATAAAGTTAACTCTTTTTCTGACTAGCAAAAGAGTAGCACAAAAACTTAACTACCAGAGTGTGCATTTTTATGCTGTAAATCCAATACAAAATTAACATCAACTTCCGAATGCTTCTACTAGAATAAGAAGAACTTCGGGGGAAAAAAAAAACCCTGATTTTTTGTAAAAAGTATCTGTTAACAGTTTGGGAAGGCAGAGTTTAGAACTTATTAAAACTCCCTAAATCTGGTAACTCTTGAGTACATGCAACAGTACTTACGACAGAACATTTTAAAATAAAATAAAATCCAAGATATGCAAATCTTTACATTTTTAATTCTCCTGTGTATAATTTTATTGACATGATGATCCTGGTTTTTAATTACATGTGTGATAAAGAAGAAAAGAGAAAACGTTAAGTTAAAAACTAAAATAGACAGGAAAGAATTACAATGGAAAGGCTCTGCAGTGCTAGTTAAGAGCAATCACAACCTCCACAACTGGGTGTAAGTTCTATCTATCTGGGAATCTAACATCTGTAAATTTACTGATTATGAAACTGAACCCAAAGTTCATTTGTCACTGGAAACATCCAGTGCTAGCTCATTTCAGTGTTTTCACAGTAATTGCTAGGTTATCTCAATAAAGTGAACTTTGATAATTTGCTCTTAAAAAAGGTATTTACAAGTCTTTATACGTATTGTAGCTCTCTGATGTATATACGAATCCATCAAAATAGGCTTGCTCCTGTGAGGATTAAAACAAGCCCACAGTAGTTTAAACTGTCCAACAAACACATATTAATGAATCCATCAAAATAGTCTTGCTCCCATAAGGATTAAAACAAGCCCACAGTAGTTTAAACTGTCCAACAAACACATATTAATATTCCCTGCATGTGTACAAGAACGAATGCATTTAATCCACTGAGCATACCCATATTAGGTAAGATGACCCACCAAGCTTATTGATGCAAAAGTCTTTATCAAGAGACTGCTGCTCAAGGACAAAACTCTAAAGCAATTTCCCTGCTGAAAAAAAATCTTTTAAGAGCTGACCTGTTTGCTGTCTTCCACCATCCAACAAAAGCATATTATCTACCTTTATGAACTGAATATATAGTCAAAGATGTAATTTAGAGTGATTGGTAATGACATGCTTCCTAAGCACACAAGGGCCAAAGGAAGCATTCTGCTTGACTGAGATTGAACACCAACCTGTTCAACGTGACCTTTTCGCATTTCCAGCACAGCCAAGTTGTTGTAAGCTTCTGCGTAGTCATTGTTGTTGACTAACGTTAGCTTGAAACACTGGTAAGCCAGATTCAGGTCTCCTATCCCCTAAAAGTAAGATTGTACTTTAATTTGTGAAAAGATTGGAAACAACATGCATCTGTTTTGTTATCTGGAGTTATCTTTTCACCCAGATGTACTACCATGGAATACAAATTACAACAAAAACACATTGATGAGAACCACATGGGCTTTTTCCACAGACCTTCTCATTAGCTGCTTATTCTTCCTCTAGACAGAGTAATTTCTCTCCAGCACAAACTTCTAGGCTCCAAGTGATATTCACTTCATCTAATTCAACTTTTAGATGACTGAAGTGTCATCTGAAGACTACACTATCTACTACTGTCTTAGTAGGGTAAGAAAAACCAGAGATGTCTTCAAGAGGGGAATTCACCTTGCCTCTCTCTCTACACAGATTTAAAAAAAAAAAAAAAACCCACATGTAAGCCTAGTTTCTATAAGATAAATGTTAAGGGAGATGAATTCCTCTGTATGGAGCAGCTGTGACTACTCTTTAATGCTCTACTGTTATGACCAACACTGATACAGCATCAGGTTAAACAGTAAAAGTGACAAATACTGAAAAACACAGGTTCATCAATTCAAATGTCAATGTTTTAGGCAGTATAAATTGATGTGTTTATCCTAGCTGCAGTAAAATCAAGACGAACAGTAGAGTTTCTCTCTGACTTAAATCAAAATCAGCATTTTAAGACAACTCATGTTAGAAAGCTGTCAAAAACTTCTTCAGTAACCTTATCCTGGGCACACAGCTAAACTGAAATCTAACACAACTTCTGGAAGAGCACCTGCAAAAACGGGCAATGAATGCAAATTAGTGTAGAAATCTAACAACCTTTATCACACACTTACACAATACTTCTATAGCTACCTGTAACACAGAGAAACGTGCTTTCACAACTATGACATACATAGTGCTTTAGTGTCTGCCACGTGCTCCTGAATACGTAATTTATGACAACAGAGTCAGTCTAATGCTCCATGTAACACAAGGAACAGCTCAGAGAAAAATATCTTGAATACGTTTTTTGTCAGATTAGCTTATATTGCAGCAAAGGCCTTCAAGGGCTGTCACATGTTGCAACATCTTTAGAAAGAACGGAAGGTTAAAGATGGTGAGAAGGAAGCATCTTTTAGGAGCAAGCCACCTTCTGTGAAGACACAAAGAACTTTTTTTTCTGCCTTTTCCTCTCCAGCAAAGTGCAAATAAACCTTTAAGCTGTCCCACACTTTATCGTGTACACTACCGGTTTTCACATTTCAAAGTAGGGCAATGACTCTTTCCTAGTTATTATTTTTCCAGTTACTGTAAAATTGTTTTAATTTGGAAAAGTTGTTAGCATTTTTCATACCACAGCCACATGTCCCAAGTTGTACCACACATCTGCTGTCTCCTCCTCATTTTCAGCCAAAAACAGTGCGCGTTCAAATGAAGACAGTGTCATATCATATTGCTGGGCATAGAAGCAGCAGAGGCCCAGATTGTTAAAAAGTTGGCAGTTATAAACCCCCATCTGCAGGAGCCGCCTAGATTGAAAGAAAATATTTGTTTAGTTTATTTTTTTAATTTCAAGTAAGAGTTCTATCCTAAATGACTAAGTTCTCTCCTCTTTTCTCCCCATTCTGAGAGAGTAGAATAACCAAGTGCTACAGTTTTACACTTGTAAAGGTTTCATGAAGGGCAGCGCAGGGCATTTTGGATTAGTAGAATCGAAGCTGTGCAAAACAGTCTTTGTGCAAATGAGATAAACATCTGTCCTTTTGATTGTGCCACATAGGACAGAGCCGTATGCAGACTTTCTCCGTTTCCACTTTCCAGTCCCTCAACCTCAATCAAGCTGTGATTTGTTGCAGTTACTTTTTACAACTCTTCAGACTTCCAATTTTTTCTTGCTTCCTTTGGCACTGCTCTAATCAGTACTAGTATATCTAATACATGAATCTACATTAATCTTACATTTGAAGCATAACTTATTCTTATTCAAATTTATGTTGTTCAAAGTATCTTTTAGAATGGAGATGTTTTATAAAAATTCTGTTTATTAGCATTTATAGTAAAAACAGATATGCAAGAGGGCCAGGAAAAAAGAAGGCTGCTGTTGAAACATGACTATGAGTCTCTGAACCTAAAGCATAAAAGAGATCGGGTCCAACAGATGGAAAGAGATGGAAGCTGCTCTTAGACATAAGAATGCGAGTGAGGGTCCTTTGCCCTCTGAGTGTACTGAAATAAAAAGCAGTATCGTTTAACACAGTCTTTTTATTGCTTTCAGTAAAACACGGGGGAAGCCCAGCCCACCTTCAAGTAAGGGATTTTGTGGTCACAACTGCTTGTGACTTCAGGTCTTTCTCTTCAAAGACTCCTCTTTTTTGAAGGGCTAAAAAGGCAGTCCATATGCCTTCTGAATGCAACTGAAGCTGAGAGCAACGTCCAGTGTTCTCAAACTGCCTCATGCTGTGAAAGACCATTTCTTGTTTATTAATCAAATAATAACTGTTTTGATAACCTTTGTTGATACTTCTATATATTCCGCATGTCACAATGACAAGTTTTTAAGACAGACATGTAATTGTCACTTGTCGAGAAGATACATAGATTGGTGTGCTGACTTCATGGCGGTATTTGTCCAAATGCTCAATCGCCCACCCATGCCAATTTCCTAATGTCGGTTTTTTTTGCTATCAGCATTACAAAAACCAACCCTTTACACCACCCTCACACACGTTCAGATCTCCTTCCCTCCCCACAACTGTAAATACCTGTAAAACCGCAGAGCAATCTCAGGCTGGTCTGAATAAAAATGGTTACTGCCAATGCATGCAATGGCTTCCACATGAGTATTGTCTTGTTTTAAGACATCTTTGTAGTGCTCTGCAGCCAAGGAGATATTGTTCATTTCCTATACAATTGGAAAAAAATCAGATTAATTCTACTTTTTATCACAAACCTTATTAAAATGTCAATCTAGTGAGTGCTTTATCTATGTCCTGTACAGTACTTAACTGAGATTAATTATGTATGCTCTTACAGTTCTGTGATCATACCACGCAACATCACCGATTGGCACCTTTGCAAGCAACATACACATTCACAAGCAGAACGCATATTAATTTATTAGTGCGAGCTATACCAGTCATTAACTCAATGCCATAGCTACAAAAGAGATTGGAGGTTTTGTATTTTAGAAGAAGAGGTTGGTCAGAAGCTCAGCACGTGCAATGGGCATTTGCTAGCTTTTGCACAGTGCCTTCTGATACACTGTACTGTGCCATCGGTTTCCCAGTACGGTAACATACAGTAGACTTATTTCTCCAGTCGACATCTCTATTATTTCCAATGCTTTGTAAGTCAAACCATGAATTGCTTTAAATATGTATATATGAGCATATAATTGCATGTGAGGAATTATTACATGCCTTTGAAAACAGGAATAATGGATTTATTACCAAAGCTTGTTAAGAGAACTATATTGTATAAAAATATATGCTTGGATAAACGCTACTTGGAAGGTGAATTAGAGCTCACTGTTGTGAACAATATCACATCGTTTCTGAGGAGTGCAAGTCATCAGAGGACTCCACCCCGTATCAGAAGAAAATAATTGATTATTCTTGTTTAAAAGATCAAAACGCACTTTTGGGTTTAGAGAGGAATAATTTCTACCTGTGTGCTGTAGAATCACTGTACTCTCAACAAGACTAAAGAAGCAGATTTTATTTAATCTCAGCAACATATTTAGCTATGAAAAAATTTATTTCCTGTGATTAAAGGAAACAGTACTGAAGCAGTCCCTTTAAAAATAATTGCATTTTTTAAAAAAGGTCTACAACTCTTCCTACTGTCAAAGGTAGTGACAGAAGAAAAGCTCTGGCTAAGATGCCTGATGCATATATTCCACTTGTGAGTCTATGTAATGAAAGCAGCCCTGTGCTGCAGTACAAATCTTTGCTAATGAAGCTATAATCTTGCACTCAGGTGTCAGCACAAAACTAGATCCTGTCAGCTATATGCTGCTCTTTAATAATTCCTTAAAGGGTTATACAACGTTATGTATGGTTCTGCAAAATAATATGCATATTAAAAACTGTTTAAAAATTCAGAAAGAGAATCCTCCACAAATTATGCGGCTGTTTTCTTCCTTGCTGAAGGACAAAATGATTTAATATGAAAATGCTTAGGGGTTAGATGAGAACGATGAGAACAGAAAGGAATGCCAAGTATGAATGTAGACCAAAAAAATAAATTCATTACTTTGTTTAAAACATTTATTCCAGAACAACATCATTACCAACTTCCAATGAAAAAACAGTATTAAGTCCACTGCTTGACATGAAAATACACAAAATACAAGGATACCAAGCTAAAATGAAATTACTTTAAAACAAATCCTTGAGAACAGAAAGGAATGCCAAGTATGAATGTCAACAAAAAAAAAATAAATTCATTACTTTGTTTAAAACATTTATTCCAGAACAACATCATTACCAACTTCCAATGAAAAACAGTATTAAGTCCACTGCTTGACATGAAAATACACAAAATACAAGGATACCAAGCTAAAATGAAATTACTTTAAAACAAATCCTACTTAACACACCATCTACTTCCTAAACTAAGAAACATTCATATTGCAACTGTTCTTACTGGCTTAAGAGTGCTAATAAAGACAACACTGCCTAGTAGACTATTGTGACCTTTAATTCTGCAGCAGGCTGTTGGTGACTCAAGCAGTATTAGTATGACGAAACATTATAAACTAGACAGAGCTACATGGACAACATGTGGACTTGACTTAATGGGGACTTGCTTCTGTGTGTCAAGGGTAAACAGGATCTCACTAGTGTGATTAACCATTTAACAAAGAAGCCTGCAAGGCTCCCCTGACATTGCTTTGGTATCTTTGAGTAATGTTACCTGTTTTGCATTAGTGACACTGAAAAATACAGTAGCTAGTTTTTTATGACCTAACAGTTATATTCAAATATTGACTCTCTTTTCTTGCTCAGGCAGCTAACGTTGGCCACAAGAAGGACTGCATAGGGGGTGCATACCTCGTGGATTCTGGCAATTCCACAAAGAAGAGTCACTTCTCCAGGAAATCGATCTAGTCCTTGCTTGAAAAGGTTCAAAGCTGTCACAGGCTGATCCAAGCGCAAATATACCTAAGCAAATAAAAAGGGTATATACACATCAACTGCCCGACTTGTATACTTGTACTGCTCTTTGACAAGGGAGATAAACAAAAAGGATGACGCTTCCCTTTATGCAGTAAACCATTAGGTGAGATGGTGCATAACAGTGGGAAAATAATGGAGTAAATACTGAATCAATCTCTGTGCTGAAGATAAGAGAGGCTAATTAGGATAATTAAATTTACATGCATATTATCTAGACATTATTAATTCATCTGGACATTACTAATTAACAAAAAGAGTATCTTGTTGTTTATTGCCATATCAAAATAATATACTTTGACACTGAAGTGAAGGTATCACCTTGAACATTTTCCTGTTCAACATATTTTTAAAAACTTACGATTAGGCTTGAAAGAACTGGAACTTCAGGTTGATAGTGCTGGAGTACCAAAATATTTTACTAGTCAAATAAGACTGCACTGCACAGAGGAGTGACGCTTTCAAATTTCCTCACTGCTCTGCCAACCTGTCCTGTCACAAACAATAAAACCCCAGAAGAGAAAAAGGCCAGTTTGGTCACTGTGATTTGGCTTCTGTGTTGACTACAGCAATGTGTGATGTGGATAATGTTGTGCTAAGAATTGTATAGAGGACATCAGCGTGTCGACAGAGAACACCTCTGCAGCTGTCAGAGCAGAACAGTAAAGCCTTCTTGTTGCGGGGTACAGTAAATACAGCTACAGCAAAGGCAAAAAAACCCCTCACTTTGGAAAACTGGATGGCTGACCTGATTAATCTGTCTCCACTGAGCGGAAGAGTCTTTTGAGTACTCCTGTTGGAGAAATAATACATTAACTAGTGCTACTACTCGATATGACCAAAAAAGGGAAAGCACCTGGTATCCTGACACATTTTGTAATGCAATGTAAGAAAAATCTTCATAATTTGGCTGGTTGTTTTACTCTTAAGTATCACCTATGTGACTAACTTCTGCAATTTATCCTAAATACGTGTAGTAAACCAGTGCACGCTGTCATACCTACAAATCATTTCGTATTTTCTTGTTTGAACTGAGATAAACTTTTTATTAGCCGGTTTTTTGTTTTGATTGCTTGGCAGGTTTTTGATCTGATCTAGCTATGAACCACAGCCATCTTCACACTCTTCAGGCAAAAAAATTAACAAATGGACGGCAGGAAACTCCACTAGATATGCTCCTTTTTTATCTTTTTATGTTTGTTTATGAAGTTTGTTTTCTAAGCATTATGACTCAAGCCTGTTCTATTGCTTAATCTGGAGGTTCTGTAGCAAAGACACATTTGCTACAGATCTTCTGTCCAAATATTATGCTAAAGCAACACAGCCACAGCACTCTACTACATAATTCCCATATCCAGTGGCATATCACACTGTCCAACGTCTCTGCAGACTGCAGAGCTGCTGCCTAGATGGGTGGCAAAAGAAATTAAAAGACAGGCAGGACAGCTTCCACCTACCTGTGGCTGCTCTGGGGATACCTGCTCTTTAAGAGTACTACAGCTACAGTCACTAAGTTTTAGATGCTAAATTCAGAATGGCTCCACTTTCTTTCTGGTATCTCTCTTATCTCTTGTAAAAATATCCCATTTCCAGCTCTTCTGCGATGCGAATTCAGCATCCCTGAATTCTTTAGGGACTCTATTTTTTTAGTTTTCTTTTGGTGTTTTATCTTTTCATAACTTAAATTTCAAAGGAGAGTTAGCATTCAGGAAAATATTAAGAAAACCGGACAGCTGTTGTAATAATGAAAATAAACAAACACCTAATTGTTATCATAGTATCAGTCTATTTGTACAGAACTTGATGCAATCCTATTATTTTTTTTAACAGCTGCTTAAGTCAAGTCTTATCTTTTCTGTACTGTCAGATTGAGCTATATCTCAGAGCCCTACTCTACCACCTGTCCACCCCCAGTCACTAAATCATGTTGTGCAATGCTTTATACTTGACTGAGCTGGTCTGTAGAGTGGGAGGTGGAAGTTCAAATGTAGCTCCTCCTTGAGCTAGTAATGATGGTGGGTGAGGGGGTAGGCATATCTCCCATAATGCATCACTGTTTCTTAATACAATTACTCTGCCAATTCAGTCACTCTGTGTAGCTCATCTGTTTTGCAGAATGACACCTCGTAGTAACAGAAATCTAAAATTACTAAGCTCATTTGAGTAAACTAACTTGAACTGCTGTATCGAAGTCTCCAGACAGCAATGATGATCATTTAAATACAAAACGTAAATTATTCAAGAAATGTAAAGGTAAAGCAAGTATTTTAATATGAATATCTGAATTATCCACTCATAATGATGACTTTTGGATAGGCCTGTGACAGCTGGCTTAAAGGGAGCAGATAAAGAACAACTTTCTAGGATAAGAGGAAGAGGCCTGTTTCTCACAGGCCACCTTCTCTCAGTGTCTCAGAAAATGTTTAGAACCTGATGTGTACCCTGGTAAACAAGAAAATCTGAGGCTTAGCTGTGCCACTTTTTCTTTTAAAGCTTTTAAAGCCTTTATTTTGACAGAACTGTCCCTGTTTCAAGGTCTCTGACTGCTTCCTTTAAGCTCACTTTGTTTTGATTTTGCTTGTGAAACTAGGATTTTGAGCTTCACTCTTCACTTACTGATTTATTGCTTTAGTTTCCTAGGAGACCATATACAGCTACAACTCTGTTCTTCATACTGGAACTCAAATAATTCTTTAGCTATATAATCCTCAGTGGAAAGCACAGGATATACTATCATGGGAGTTGGTTAGGGGTTTCTTTTTTGTACAGTCTGGAAGCTCCAAAATCTTTTTGTAAACTATAGACTTCAGTTTCAATTGAAGCATGTATTGCCTCAGGTCTATATCGAGATCACACACTATTAGTGGTGTATCAAGCTTGATACTCAGCTATTCTGGTGTACTGACTTCTTAGGGATTGTCTGGAATTTCACTTCATTTTTAAAGAAGCAAATCTATTACTTACTTTTGCCAAATACAAGATTGTATCAACCATGTCCTGTTGCTTGAGAGCTGATTTAAATTGTTTTTCGGCTTCACGATATAATCCTAACCTAAAGAGAAAACAGATAGATATAGAAGGTATTTTTTGTTTTAAAAAAAAGCTTATTAACTAATGAAGTAGTGTACACAAAACCAAACAGGAACTGCCCAAAAGCATACTTTAAGGTCATATATTTGTGTTAACATTTGCATGTTAACAAAAACCGTGCTGATAAATATATTAAGGTTACAAAGTCAACCATTCAAAATTATGAAAAATGCAAATTCATTAAATTTTGTTCCCTTTCATACATGCAGCTTTCTGGTGCTAATTGAATAATGATGTATTCATTTTCATAGGACGACTTGCTGCTCTTTGTATAGAACGGACAGAAAATGAGCAATAAGTCATGCCTCAACCTCTTAACCACACGGATCTGGAGCAGAATTTCCTCACTCATGGCAAAGATGATGTAGATATTCTCCACTGCAAAGTTTAGGTTATGCTTAACCATCTGTAAAACACTTTCTCTTAGACTCACATGGAAAATGGTGAAACTTCTGTTGCTGACAGTAAAAATCTTTAACTGTGTTCTGAAAATATGCTGTATGGTAAACAGTACCGCAGCCTAAGACCGTCCAAGTGGAATGTCAAATAAAGGTTATGGATAGCGAAGAATTTTATTAGTTTGGGCATGTAAAAAGAAGCAATAGTTTCAAGCCAAAACACAACATGAAATTGTAAAAGGCTAACTGCTTTGCATTATCAGCCTGTTCCTACGAGAATTGCTTACAGAATTGTAAAGACTGCAGATGATGCTTCATTTTTTTAAAAACCAATACAGTATCCACATGTTTTACATTCATGGGACAAACACACTGTAAGGAATGGAAGAGGGAGCTGTCACAGTACTTGTTTGAATTATGTGAAGCAGGGTTGTACCAGGAAGAGCTTCACTTGATTTAAAGACTGGCTCTCACAATCACAGCTAGATAGGTCCTCAGCAACCACTCTAAACTGCTTGCAACAATCTCTCCTCCCCCCTGTTACCA
>NW_010402812.1:19054-29259 GCF_000710305.1 Buceros rhinoceros silvestris | reverse complement strand
CTTTCCTCAAATAGGGATATTGCTGCACAGAGTTGGGGTACTCCTAAATCATCTGGACCAGAAGCTCAGGTACAGGGTGTCAGCCTTGAGGCCTTGGCATCTTTGGAAGTGGTACTTCTTGGGCAATGTACCTCCAGCAGAAAGCATCTAACATGAATATTTAACCTTTTATTATTTCATTAATCTGAAGCCCTCGTGACAGTTAATTTGTCACGCTAATATTGTAAAGTTAATTTTGTGTGGTCAGTTTTAACAGTATTTCTTTGCATGTATTTACTGAGTTTTCAAACAGTGAGTTTGAAGCTCATTAATAAAGGTGAATATGTAACTAATTCTGTTACTTAAAGGTAATTAATGTTGATGCCTTTTCCTCAAGCACTTGAACATCGTGTCCTTCTACATTAAAGGAGATTTATCTGTAAGCACAGCGCTCTCTCACTAAATACCTACTGAATGATTTGTCAATGATCAGCACTGCACAACAGACCCAGCAGTTCAGGTCCTGCACTCATACTCACTGACCACAGAAGAAACAGACAATGCCTTACCTATAGTAGCACTTTCCAATTTGGACTTTCCACCACCAGTCCTTGAATTGTGCATGCTCAGTGGCAAGGGCTGCCAAATCTAGAGCCTTGCAAAACAAACCCATCATCTTAACATTAATGCCTTCAATGTTTACACAAAGAAAAAGAACATGAAGTGAACAATGCAAAGACTTTTGTAAAGAGAAAATTTTGAACGAAAAACAGGGTAAACTTGAGGTGGGGGCACCGCTTTATATTTACTATTTTTATACCTTAGTGCATAAAGTAGCTGAAAGGATAGTTTGTCCCTATAATGTAATCCAAATAGCTTCTAGTAATTCAAAGAGAAAATATAAAATTAACTCGGTCAGACCCTGCAGTGTTGCTTCAGAATGTACAGAATATTTGTGTAAATCGACTCACTTTTTCAAAGCTTCCCATCCTTGTCCACCAAAAGTTGTTAAAAACAAGTAAAAATACACTAAAATAAAGAAATCAGTTCAGCCAGCATGAAATACTGTAGAAATAGTCATCTCATTGCTAGTATCAGGCTGCCTCCACTTCTGGGAGCTCTCAGATGTATACAGTAAGAAATACTTCTTCCTTCAAAAAGTTTAGGATGTAAATAGTTATTTTATGACAGATAGAAAAAACAGACAAATATTCTAAGAAACAGCCACTGACAACAAGAGTGGAGGTCTAAAATCTCTTTTATCTGGTATACTGGAAAAGTAGGTACGCTAATCAATGTGCTACCATCAGCCACCACAGACAGAATCTATGGGTTTTCACGTTTTAGCTATAATTTCAACATTTTTGTTAAAACAAATAGATGTGTGTTCTGTACCAAAACCTACTAAAGAAGCAATTGTTAGTGTTCCTTTTTTAAAATTCCATTTTGTCCCAGAACATACCAAAGCCTTACTTCACCTGTTACTTATATTTTAGGGATAACATCAGAAATAGTCTAAAAAGCTTTAACACAGTATTTTCATAATAAAGAACTGACTTTTTTTTTTCATAAACATTTTGTGGACCACAGAAATCGGGTATTAGGAACAATACAAAAAAGTTTTGTGCACAGGCGACTCAGATGAACTAATAATTGCCAGGAAAAAAATAATCTGGATACTTGAAACACTATAAAGAGCTTAATTTAATGATTCCTAGTCTTCATGCTAGCAACATGGGGCTGCAAGTACGAGTGTAGATTTGACATAGCACTGCAAATTCAGCGGAGCTATGACAACTTAGACAAGTTGCTCTCTTTTGGCTCTGTGAGAAAGAATAATTTATTTTCTGTAGCAATTCAAGCTAAGGAGTTGCACTGATGCTGTCCTCAAAGTGAAAGAGACAACTGTCATTCCCTGCCTTCGTGACAGGAGTCAGAAAACTGAGGAAAGCTTATAACTCTGAAGTCACTCTCCTGGTCACATGGAATTCTGGAAGCTCTCAGACGGCAGCTCTTACCTTAGTTGCCCTTTATTTCTTAATGGCTTTGCAAATTGCACAACAGGACCTCTGGACTCTACCGCTACAGTGGGGGATGAAGCTTGTTTCAAGACAAACTATCAGTTTCCCCTCCAGACACTTTCTTTCATCTGAAGGTACATTTGCCCCAGTACTGGTAAAATTTGGGAAAGATCTTAAAACATCAGTTACTTCTGTCGCATTTACAAATACATATACAATGCGCGCGTCTCTCAAATGCTTCTAATGCACCGTGAGCAACCACTTAAAGTGAGTAAGGATGATACTGCAAAATAACATGCTTCAAAGAGCTTTCCTTAGAGTGCTCTGATGACAAGTACTGAAGGCGAAGAACTGCAGAAAGTGATCTCTCTTGTAGCTACAAATTCAGATTTCTTTCTGGTACCCTAATTATTTCTGATAACTATTTTATGCAAGGCTAACCATTCTAGCTGCTATTGTAGAGTGAGAACCAAGACTGCTTCAGGCTTAGCAGATACATCAGCAGTTTCTCTGTTGGTGCAGATCCCATACTCTTACTGGGATCCTATTACTATCATCAACAAACAAAGCATGACCTCATTTTCAAGTTAGTTTCTGAAATTAAATCCTGGTTTTATGTCTTTCGATTAAGCAAGAAGGAAAGAAATAGGAAAATCCTGTTTACGATACTGTGCATGTGATCACAAAAACTTTAATAAAAAAATAATGCAATTGTTACCACTATTTCTAAAAAGTGTTTGCCTGAAAAGGCTTTGTGCCCTGGTAAGCCTTTCAGAACAAATTTATTTTACTCTCAGTTCTTATACTTGCACAAAAATAATAAAACCTCCTAATACTTAGTGGGTTTTCTGTCAAAAAAACCTTTGTTTAAAGAAAATGTTTCCTTAAAGTTTTCTTTAAAGAATGAATCAGAGCTGGTTTTAAATGAAAAAGAATATATGTTCTTTACTTGTAAGTGTATTTAGCATGACTATGAGATTCATTTTTTATAACATTACTTTCCTGAGCTAAACTGTATTATAGCTAAGACTTCCAAAATATCTACCAACTGTAACTCAGTATAAAACACCTTGTAGGGTTGTGGTAATTTACTACTGTACTGCAAAATTAAATTGGTAAATGTACATTTGTTTAAACTTAGTAATGTCATACATAGTATTGTATGCACCAAGAAATTAGATCAAAATGATAGCAAGTGTCTGCTGCTTCTTTCAGGTGCTGTTGAACGGCAACAATTCTCCCAGCAACAGTTACTGACTAAAATCTTATTTGTAGACAAATCAACACAGTAAGATAGCCAAGTAAATTACATTAGCCATAGTCAGTTCAACACAATTTCTTTGGTGAGGGTCTTCTGGATTTCTATAGTTTGTAAATCTAACGTAATTCAATTATGAATAGATTTCTATCAGAAAGTATAAACTTCAGAGTACTGGGAAGAATTAAGGAAATGTTGGAGTTCATGACTTCTGGCCCCAAGTAAGTCTTGTAAATGCACTGTTCTTCCTGATGACAGTGTCTTGCCATCACAACCCACTGTGAATATTCGCAGAATATGATGTCACAGTCTATTGTTGATAAAAAGTAGCAGCTGAACTATTTTTGGACAAGTCTTTTAAACTGCCCTGCACTTAGCATTTAGCTCATAAAATGACTTTGAGAAGCAGCTAAGGGGTACAGAAAGTCAGCTATTAAGCATATGTCTTCAAAAGGAAACAAGTCTAGAACAGTAATGGATAGGGTAACAGTAATTTCTTCAGACAAGTGTTTAATTTTTCATTAAATAATATGGAAGATTTTTGAATACATTTTCAAGTGCTGAAAAGATCAGTGCTTCTCTCTTCTTGCGTTCCCATGTTTCCCATAATTGATATATTACAGATGTATTTACTTTAAACTTGAACCAAGTTCCTACCATTATCTGTCCAGTTGAAATTACGCTGAGTAATGATATTTCTCCACTAAAATTGCTGAAGCTTTTTTTGGTTTTGTTTTCCTTTCTATATACTGGCTGAATAGTAAACAGAAGACAAATAATAAAAATGCCTTTGCTTCTTAAATAATAATGCAGCTGAGAACAGTACAGACTGTTCCACATCAGTACAGTGACAAAGGAATGATATTGTCACTATTACTGTTGTATTTTACTTGCAAAACTGCAAGAACTGGTCTTCCAATTCTACCCATGCATAAAGTCCACAAGTAGAGGCTTTTCAGACTACACAGCCATAAACTTAAGCAAATTTCCCAGGCTTTCAAACCTTCCAAACTCTTTCATCTCATCTCGTGCAGAAAAGTTTTGGGTATTTTTAAAGAATATGTGACATCACACAGTAGCGGGTAGCACAAAGATGCAAGAGATGTCAGAGAATGTTCTAATGGGCTATCAGACAAGATTTAGATCAACTTTTCAAGAGTTAACATATATGCTATTTCTCCGCTGAATCCTAAGCAAACAAATTCTTTACAGGAAGAAGCAAGAGAATGAGTCAGTGAAATGCCATTGGTAGGAGAAAAGGTGAACAAACAGTGATGCAGCCAAGTTTAAACAGAAGTTAAAATATTTTTTTGTTTGTTTAAGAAGAATTAATACAGATGAGGTTCAAAAGGAAGGGAGGACAGTTTGCAGAATAGAGTTATATTGAAAATGGTGTACAAAATGCAGAAGAAACGAGGAATGAAAGCAAACAAGAGAAAGCTAACTGAACAGTTAAAAAAAAGAGAAATCTCCTTAGAGATACACATTACACTATAAAGGTACCTCGCACTGTGAAGTGACAATTTTTTTTTTCCTACAAGATGCTATCACTAACAGAAGAAGTTAATCTCCCTCTCATTACCCCACAGAGTCAGCTGATGACTAAGCTCACACTTCTTTGATTACAGGTATTTATTCAAATGGCTAGGGTGCATACAAAAAACTTAAGGCAAAACTTTCCTGCAAGACAGTGACTTGGGATTCTCGGAAGGATTTCAAAATACATACAGTCTAAAAACATCTTACAATTTTTTTCTGGAGTGCTTGGAAAATTCCTTGCATTATATGAAATTAATCTGTCTAGCCTAGAGATCCTGCATGTGCTTACAGGCACATGCGGCATCTCATCAAGTGACCCTTACGTTCTTAGTGGACTGAGTTCTCAGTAACACACGATATAAATTTAATTATTAGTGGCATAAACCCCAGGCACTTTGTTCATATTCAGTATCAGACTACGTAAATGTTAATTGCTGTTTCTCTTGTGACATTTCTGACACTTGCACTTACTGTTCCAACCATATCTTGGATTAATAGTGCATTGCAATTCAATCCTCTTAAGTGAATGCTAAGCAATAAATCGACGGATTACAACTATAATCATCTGACAGATTAAAAAGCTTCACATAGCAGTACATTTGAAAATGGTTCTGATCTAAGTCAACAACAGCAAAAAATATTTTTATGTGTTACTGATTAACCGGAGAGTATAACTTCAGATCTAATCACATACCAGGTAGCAGTATTGCAGAAAATTCAGTAACTGTTCAGTAAGTTATGTATTATTGACACAAACAGTTCTTTCAAACAAACTTCAGGCAGAAAATTCAACTGAGTGCATATGTCTAACATAGTAATGAAATAATTTGACACTTTATTCATTGAATAAATAAATAATTTCCTCTGGTGAACTGCCAAAAAAGTTCTGTTACCTTCACCTATTTCTGAAAGTTTAAACAACAATCAACCTGAAGTTGATCTTATCCATCCAGTGCAGTAACATAGGAAGAAGCACATAAGAAAAATTTTGGATAGGCTGAGATAGGAATTAGAAAAACTTTTGGAGAATAAATGTTACAGGCAATCACATGGACAATATATTATCTTTCTCTTGAGGCCACAAAATGCCTCAGCACTATGGAATTAAGTTCCTAGAAAAGATGTCCAAACTCCTATTGATATTTTATTTTTCCAAATACCTCTCCTTTATACACACCCAAATGCATAAACAATCTTCTCAGTAGTTTAAAATGTTAAATAATGTTCAATTCAACCACTACTTATTTCATCAGATATTTTCACCACCTCCTGTTAAGGGACAGTCTTCCGTAACTTACTGCTTTCTATCCAGCCTCAGGAACTCTGAACTTTCTAGGCAGTTCAGCTACCTCCCTGACCTGTAGTTCCAGCTCCTGCTAAGGCTCCAGCAAATTCTGTTAACACAAAAACATACCCACAGGGATCTTACCATGCTGATAGATGAGGGACCTACTTTTACGCATTAGAATGCTTTGCTTCTTGAAAAAGAGAGCAATCCGTATCTTGGTATTTGCAAATTATCATCCTTGATTATCACTCCTATAAGAAAGGATTTCTCTCTCTCTCAAACAACTTCTCATGCTTCGCTTCTGTGTACTACCTGGATCCTTAGTTTAGCACAATATAGACAGGAATAACTCAGTGATACCTAATCAAAACTGAATACGGAACATATGAATTACTCACATTTTTTACGTCATTTTCATGGTGAAAAATATATTCGAACAATGCCTGTCAGAAGAATATTTTAAAATTGTCATATTTGAAGATAAAAATTTATAATGTTAATTTAGAGGAATACAGAATCTTGATTATGTTAGGCAGAAATTAATTCTTTGTGAAAGCAATCACATTCACATATCACAACTGCTGACATTTACATTTAATTAAGACTTGAATAGATAGGAACTATAGATGTGCTACAGTGTCACTACAGGAAAGTATTTTAATTCTTCATTTGTTGCAAGGGATTAGTGGAATTCTCTCTTATCTTCGGTCCTTAAAAGTCACTTAAAAAAAAAAAAGGGAGCTACAATTAAAGTGAATATGGATTTTGAAATCTGGTACCATTCTCATGTCTTTTTAACTATAAAACGAACAAGTGATCTAACAAAGACTTTTCGGAATGCATAGTTAGGTGCTTATGTAGTGCAAAAATTACTTAAATTAAACATAGTTTATTAAGAATTTAAGCTTAGCAAATTTTGTCTCAGGGAAAGAAACAATTCTAAACCCTACAGAATTTTGGGAAAACTTTTTTATTTGTAAATGATAAATGCTAACGATATTGTGCTTCTGAAACTCAAATGAACCATCATAATACCAAAGCTTAAAGAACTTGAATGCATCAGCTGTGCTACAATAACTGTTTATAAGAGTACAACTGCACAGGAATATAACTGCATCTCTGTTTACTCCTGTATAAAGCTAAACAAGTCATACTACTTTGTAACTGTTCTGCACTAGAATATAGAATAGTATATAACCGGTGATGGGGGTGGCATTTTAAGTGAACAAAATCATCCAGAAAGACGCTAGATAACTAAATGGAGACTGGAATCCTCAATTCCCAGAAATATAATATGGGTGCTAGTAACATTTTCCTGCATCTAAATCCCTGCTTCAAAAGAACAAAACATTTTTCTAAATTCTTATTATTCATTATAAAGTACTAAAAGAAAATATTGACCCACAAGGAAAGAAATTAACGAGAGATCAGTCTTCTAAGGGCTTCCATGACTCTTCTGCCAGCTTTTCTTAATTCAAAATTCTTAAAAAGACTTACCTTAGGGAAACTAGAGAATTACTAAGTAAACCACAACCTACTGGTCTTCTACTTTTGGTCAGAAAAGATTGAACAGATGATTAAAACACATTGAAGAACTATAAATAAAAACACATTTATAGGGAGCTTAGATAGGTGGATAACAAAAGAACAGAAAATAAAGATGTAGCAGAACATTTCCTCCTCTAGTTCAATAAAAGGAAAGTATTCAGTAAAAGTGAATAAACCTAATGTGATTAAAAAAAAGTTTTCTTGCATGGCTGGCACAAGGAATTTACTGCTGTTATCTAGAGGCCCTGACCTTCAAAAGAATTTGAAAATGTCTGAACATTCACTTGGATAAAAATATCTAGAGTTATCTTAATAACTGTATTAAAAACCCACAAACTAAAAAAGATAAAACTTCCTGTTCCATGACATAAACCAATTGCTAACTGAGATTTATCAGAGGCTCTGCCTGGTCACAGGTGATACCTCATATGTCTACTACAGTGTTTAGTGCAGGAGTTCTCAACATGGCTGATGCTAGTCAGAGAGAAGCCACAGTCCTGTATACTTCAAAACATCAGAAGACCTAGTCATGAAATTAAAAGATAATCTAACTTAAAAAAACATGAGGTGAGTATACTTTGCAAACTTAGAAATTAGTAGTAGTATGTAGGAAGAGTATATACCAACATGAATGCACATGCTAAATACAGGAATTTAATAACTTATCATCGAAAAGATTTATCATCTTCTTGCACCTGGGAGAGGTGACAGCTCAAAAGAGTTTTAAAACTTCATGATTCTTAACAGAGAGTGCAGTCTGCAGTCTCACCTCCTGCTTTGGCTTTAGCCTTAATGCTGTCTTGTTTAAAAAAAGTTATAAATCCACACAGCTCCAAATTTAAACTTCGGTCTTACATTCTGTGTGAAATGTTAATGCTATAATGTATTAGCTTCATAATACTGACAAGTACACTTGCTGCCTATGGATATTTCTGTGATTGTTGCTTTACATTTTTTAGCTTAAGCCTCTTTTCATACAAAACTGAAGGAAGACAGAGCTACCCCATTGTCCCAGAAAATGCTAATTAAAAAACAAACCTGTTAAAATTATGTATGTTCCTCATTCCTGAGAGCTGTTGCTGAGAAGAAATGTTTCATCTGAAAGCTAACATACCTACTTAAATAGCAGAGTTACCAAACACAGTTAAAAGCTGTTTTCAAGCAGAAGAACTAAGCCTAGTTTCTTATGGATGTGTCTTGTGGTTCTTAATCTTTCCCATGTTTCTTACATTCTCCCTGTTTTACAGGCTGTGATGGATTTAGAATAATGCGTGTGCTGGCTGATTGCTGGCAAGGACATAATTGGAGAAAAAGTCTGCAGCTTTTTTCAGAACTGATAAAGAACTGACTCGAAACTGCCCTCAGATGATAGCCTGGAAGTCTTTCATTATCTTGCCAGACTAGAATATCCTATATTTCATATCTGTTCTACCGCCTAGTTTTGGTTAAGAGGCCAAGGAACAGTGATGTAAGGAGAGGTTGAAGAACACAGTGCAGTCACACAAAATGCATTTCCTTTGAAAACCACACCGAAAAGCAATTCGCTAATTGTTTATGAAAAATTATTAACTAACATTTTGGAATGGAGGAAGTAATTTCCACCAGCAGATTATTAGGTACTACTAGTCTTCCAACAGTGGTCACCACTACATTTCTCGAAGTAGACTGAAAACAGAGGGTTCTTTCAGCTCTAGGTTACTAGCCAAATACAGCTCCGGAGAGTGTGTTTGATACTTGTTTGATACCTTGTGCAAAATGAGTTGCTGGTCTCAGTCCAACAGCTGTTTCTGTGAACAAAGTACGCACAGAAAACATCTTCATCTATACAAGTAGCTGGTTGTGTTGGGGAAAGATTTAACTGAAAGGCCGCAGAGTGATAAATCATTACACAACTTCTAGGTTCATTCCGCTCACAGCTGAAACCTGCAAGTTGGGCAGATAACCTGGATAAACCTGTTCTATTGGCAGATAGTCTCAATCTTAACTGAGTATGTATGAAAAACTCTGAACAAAAAGATGAAATCTTTTTATATAAACACTGTTAACTATTGCCATAAAATCAAAGGGAAAAATCCAAACGACTTGAACATTTTTAGGCCAGGATTGCCATCTATTTGCACACAGAATCGCATTTCCAGTCACTAAGAGGATTCTGCTGTTTTATTTTATTCTATACAAAAGTTTTTCCTTGGTCATACATTCAACCTAACCTCTTCAGACAAATTTTCAATTTCAAGTCTGGTAATCACTGTCAAAAGATAAATAATACACTATTTTTCTGAACTTTACGTCCACAATGTAGATTTGTTGTTTGTATCCCCAATACCATGTACAGTTACATTAGAATGATGCCAGAAAATAAGAAAACATTAACAGATGTTACAATATGTTACAAATGTTACAATAATGTTACAATAAGTAACATTAACCAAAATAGTTACATACCTTTGCCAGTTTGGGTTTTTGAGCATATTTTGCTAAATTCAGTCGAGACAGATTTATGAAAGGGCCATCTGGATTTGTTAGCATTGAAGCCTGAAGGGGATAAAGAAGTTTTTAAGCATGAAGATTC
>NW_010402812.1:9940-18939 GCF_000710305.1 Buceros rhinoceros silvestris | reverse complement strand
TCCCTACACTTTCCCTGAAATTTTTCAAAATATTAGTAGTGCACAAGAAATCCCCAAACAAAAGCATTTGTAGATGCATTGCTCTACTGTGACGTACAGACTCTTACTACAAAATTTCATCTTTTCTGAGAGGCATGGATTTGTCCTACTCCCATACAGTCCCTGAAAGAAGCTACTGAATTTCCTCCTGGAACTACCTTTTTCTTCTCTCTCCACTGTTTCCATAATGTGCCTAAGCATGTAGCTTGGACTAACAGTTCTTTGAACTGAAGCCAGTTGGGATACATAACAAAAAATGTCTTCAAGAGAGATATAGGAAGATCAGTTCATACCTGCAATAGTGAGAAGATATCACATTTTGCCATTAATGCGATGTATTACATATTTGTGCCAGTTGCTGTTAACTAATTTTGTTGATAAATCAGGATAAATCTAGTATAGTTCATTTTCCTTATCTCCTGAGGTGACAGACACTGAGAGATTAGTAATTGTTTTGCAGTAAAGTGAAAAACCTGTAGAACATTTTAACGTACTTACAGTGAAATCAAGTCATAGTCTTTTCATGGCATTCAGTGAATAAAAATGAGTCTCACACAACTTGTGAATTCAGAATTTATGTGAATTTTTAAATTTTTGTACACTTTTTATACAAACAGTCTTGCAAACTAACAAGAAGTAACATTTTCAAACCCTACTTTGAAAACAATTTAAACAAAAAATTAGAAATGCTCACCTCTTTCAAACTTGAGTTCAGATGCTGCTTTAAAGTCAACTACAATGTCACTGTACCAGATACTCTGACCAAGACAGGCATCACTCTGAGAACAGAATCAAACAACTTACCGTTCCTAGCCTAACACATCTTCCAGAAGCACTTGTAATTGGACGAGCTGTGAGAGATGTTCGAGATGTTTTTATAGCCTGTTCCATAGTACTTGGCCGTCCGCTTTGCGTGCCGGGTCTCACAAACCCTGTAATAGGTCTTCCTGATTGAGTTACTGGCCTGAAGATGTTAAGCACATTATCCTTACATTGAGTGGTGTTTATAAATAGAGAATTTAAACACATCTGGAGCATTTAAGATTTGCTCATTTGTAACAAGTTATATTTAAAAAAAAAAAAAAAAAATCAATCACATACCTAACAGCTGGACTGGGGCCTCCACCTTGGCTAGTTCCAGGGAGTTTCAAAGATGTTCCTGGTCCTATAAAATAAGAGCATTTCTTACTTCACGCTGAGATACTACACCCTTGTGCAGGGGACTTGAAAATACTTGAGTCTTCCAATAAACGGGACATTTCTTTGTCCAGGCTGCAGGGACACAGCACTAGACAAAGGCGGCAAAAAACAAATATTGCACTGCACTACTGACAAATTGTCAGACTACTGCAAGAAACCTGTCACAATGAACACGGTTTCTCACTTTTACCCTTCCTACTGTCTCCTCCATTCCACTTTGGGAGATCGAATGGCTGTGTGCGGCTTAGTTGTCTACTGAGTTTAATCCACAACAATTCTCAAGAAATCTTAAAAGCACAAATAGCATTGACATAAGAAGTTATTGGAAAATGAGATCATGCTAAGCTGAAACGGTATATTTTCTGTCTGGGACTAAAACAGCACCAGGACTTGAGTAAGTAAGACAAACTTTCAGCAGAAAGTAGCTACAGGGCACATGTAGAATGCAATGTTATTAGACCCATGTAGGACCCCTACCCACAATTTATTTACTAGTTCCTGCATGTAGATTTTCCATCACTTTCACTGACCTTTGATTATAGTCAGTTTTTCTAACCTCCTACATGAATGCCTAAGAGATGGTTTTAAAAACTTGGTTAAAAGCAAGAGACAACAATTATATCTTTTGGCCTGTTCCCTGTTTGTTACCATGATACATCTGGTCAACAGCCAGCTGAAGATGAGCCAGCCTGGGTGGCCAAGAAAGCCAACGGCATCCTGGCTTGTATCAGCAATAGTGTGGCCAGCAGGAGGAGGGCAGTGATTGTCCCCCTGTACTCGGCACTGGTGAGGCCACACCTTGAATACTGTGCCCGCTTTTGGGCCTCTCTCTCCAAGAGGAACATTGAGGTGCTGGAGTGAGTCCAGAGCAGGGCAACGAAGACTGTGAAGTGCCTAGAGAGCGAGTCCTTTGAGGAGCAGCTCAGGGTACTGGGGTTGTTTAGTCTGGAGAGAAGGAGGCTGAGGGGAGACCTTATCGCTCTCTACAACCACCTCAAAGAAGGTTGTAGTCAGGTGGGTCAGTCTCTTCTCCAAAGTAGCAAGTGATAGGACAAGAGGAAACAGCCTCAAGTTAGACTGGGAAAGTTTAGATTTGATATTACGAAAAATTTCATCTAAATGGTGATAAAGCATTGGAATAGTCTGCCCAGGGCAGTGGTTGAATCACCACTCCTGGAGGTATTTAAAAGACATGTAGATGTCGTGCTTCAGGACATGGTTTAGTGGTGAGTTGGCAGTGCAGTGCTGGGTTAACAGTTGGACTTGATGATCCTAAAGGTCTTTTCCAACCAAAATGATTCTATGACTCTATGTACAAAAAGAAATGAGGTTGTCCTTTTTTCCCCAAGATAAACCACAAGTTTCCCCTTTTTCAGTCTTATCTCTCCCACTCGCAAGCTATAATCACCTCTGAGATACTACCAGTCCATTGTTTAAGCAAGTTTAGCAGACTTGTCCAAATCAATAACTTCTAACTCAATCTAAATACCTTCTAGCTTTTTTAATCCATGCTGATACCAAGCACCTCGGACTCCAATATTACAGTAGCCAACAGGTTACAGCTGTATTTAAAATTAGATAATATATTAAAAAGGTATTAACCATGATCTCCTTTAGTTGGGGAAACCAACTAAATATGTAAGTAATGTTGAAATAAGGACCGAAACTCAGGATTCTCTCTTCTGGATGGCTGTACTTAGAATCTCTGTTGCTTAGCTGATCTTTATAGTCCTGTGAATCTTGAATTTTACTCCACAACAGAAAGGATGGACAGTCCACCCAGCAGAGTTTCTAACACAATAACTAGGGCACTCTTCTGAGAAACGGAGAAAGTGGCTTTCTACTTTTCAGGCTACAATGAACTAGACTCATTTTCTGAGCCTTTTTTTAAACTATCACAATAATATTAAAAAGGCAGAGCATTAAAATTCCTTTTCCACACATGTTTTTAGTAAGTAAGTATGATTGTTTTCTGCTTTTGGTGTACTGGGAGAAGGATCACAGGATTTAGTTCCATTGATCTCATCCCAGGCTACTCAGTCTTTACTTTAGGAATCCCAACTGAACTAGCTATGAATAGGCACCCAGAGGCCACAGCAGTGCATGTGGCCACTAACAGCAACAGAATTTCAGAGCAGAATTTCAGCAGTTAGTGATTGCTGCAGACGACTCCTTTAACTCCCTAGTTACCGAAATACCCGTGATTATCCATATTGCCAGTTAATACAAGTTTCTGAAAAATATGTTGTCAGGGTAACAGTTTTAAACAAGATTACAACCACAGTCGATAAATTGATGGTGTTAAAAGCCCCAAGGCAACATACTGGGAATTTTCTGTAAAATGATGGTGTAGTACATTTTTATTAATAAACAAGACTGACAGAAAATTAAGACAGCAATATCAGAAAAATTTAAAAACTAGTGGAAGATAGATTTCATTCTATGTGTGTGAAGAGGAACTACAGAAAAGTAGCTGTTTCCAGTGGACCCAATACAATTTAGTAATTATTTAATAATGCAAGACTGAGATCAAAATCATTATTAGGATAGTTTAATCTGGAAACTAAGATAAGGACAGATGCAAAATTGAAATGGACATGTAACTGATGCAAAAGGATTTTAACTGCTGAGTAAGTGAAGTACAGGCAATACCAATTGTAATATGAGACACATTTTTAAGTCTGTAAGCTGTAATTCCAGTGGGGAAGGTTATCCTGGAAGATTTGCCATATTAAAAGACCATGAGTCAAAACCAACTACAGCTAACACACTTTAACAGCAAAAGAAAAAGTCCACAGTCAGTAAGCATCCATTTTTCTTAAATTGTGGAAAAGTGGAAGTGATCACAGAATGACAGAATCACGGAAGTTGGAAAAGACCTCTGGAGGCCATCTGGTCCAATCAGGCTCAAAGAGGGCCACCTAAAAACAGTTGCCCAGGACCCCGTTTAGATGGTTACTGAATACCTCTAACTGGGGAGATTCCACAGCCTCCCTGGGCAAGCTGTGCCAGTGCTCAGTCACCTTCAATGTAAAAATAAGTGTTTCCTGATCTTCAGACAGAGCCTCCTGTGTTTCAGTTTGTGCCCATTGCCTCTGGTTCTGCCACTGGACACCCCTGCAAATACTGGCTCTGTCCCCTCGGCACTCTGTGATAGCTGTGTTTACCTTTTTACATAAAAGTGTAATAGAAAAACACTTCAGATGTATAAAGAAAGTAAAATCAAACTGTAGAAGAAAAACATATTTTCTATATGTTAGTGGACTGTGTCTAGGTGACTAAAACTGAAAAAGCATGCAGATTAATTGGAAAGTATTAAGAACAGAGTTTCAAGAGTCAACTCAAAAACTAAAAGATGTAACTCAGAATGAGAAGAATGTTCAGCTTATCAAGGAAAAGAACCCCAGATGACTTAATGACAGTTTTAACTACTTACTTTGTGCCTTTGAAAACAAAGATTTCCTATCAGGTATAAAATGTACACAAAGAAGCAACAGCAGGAGCTAGAGCTGATAATTCCCACTAAAGATATGGCATACACTTACAAAAGGTAGCAAATTTAGTAATTTCCTAAGGACTGCATGGGGTTCTTTCTCTGTGAGAAGTTCTTATACTTTCTGGAAAACAATATACTAGCTCAGGCACATCTAGTAGATTTGAAGCATGAATAGTAAAGTTTTATCTCAATGATTCAGGAGTGCAGGCTACACCATCATAATCATTTTCTCTGGCTTTGAAATCTGTGACACGCTATCCAGAAAGTCACCTTTTTTTCAGTTTAAATACAATATGAATGTATTTTTCCAGGGTGACTTATTTTTCAACAATATTCATCAAGTTATCTTTCTTGGCAGATGGTCTCTACCACAGGGGGCATAAAATCAAAGTCTACGTTACATTAATATGCTGTTTTAAGACAGACAGATGTAATTAGATTATCATAACGTATAAACACAACTTGAGTACTGCTTGACTGCTTATATGTGACCAAGCATGTAATGGCAATTTTAAAAAAGCTAATCAGATAGATACACAATTGCCTACTTCTACCCAGGAGAGAAAACTTGTAATGCTTCAAATATTAGTCCTGGACTCTGTCCAGACCTTCCCTTGAATTTATTGACATGGTGGGTGATTGACAGCCACATCTGATAAGATACATAAAAATTCCCAGGTGGATTGTACTAAAGGAACAGAAAACTAGAAATAACGCCAAAAAGCCAAGGAAGACTACTAATTACTGCCCTCTTGAAAAGGAATTGGTGAAGCTGAAAAATGCTGCATACAACGCACAATAACAGGGCTGAAGAACTGGCCTAGGAAGGGAGGACATCGTAGGATAAAGCAGAAGAGAGAAAATCAGTTCAGAAAATGTTTGTGGCAAATGATACAAAAAGGTGAAGTCAGATTTGGCCAGACTGTTGCCTACAGTACAGACATATGAGTGAGATTCACAGTACATCAAGGGCATATATTTTTCTCTAGTTTCGCACAGTGCCTAGAGGTGCCAGAAAGTAGTAAAAGAAATCAATGCACTGATGGAAGAGAGCTAGTGAGTACAGAGATGTAGAGGAAAAGCTGACAAAACACTATTTGTCTGAACCCTCGTCTGACAGGCCTATGTGCTACATCAAGATCATGTATTGTACTAAAACACTGCCATGCAACTATAGACCAATCTAAAACTCTTCTTGCAGCAATAGTTAAAAACCGTATCAGGTCACCTCAGTATGTACTGTTTTATCCTAGATGACAACCCTGACCAAAAAAGCTCTTGTTGCTTCAATGTATTTAAATGAAAGTCATTCTTACGTGCGACTTGAGCAATGGCATTTTCATCTAGCACCATCTCTGCGATTCCTTCTTGATCCATATCAATTTCATCCACGTACACCATTTCTGTCAAAGCTCTTGTTTTCAGGCTCCAGGCAGCCTGAATAAAGGTAAAGTAAAAAGTAAAACATCTTCAAGACACCAAGTAAGTAAACTAATCAGCAATCTTGCCATTTTTAAAATGACTATTCCCTTCACAGTTTTAATAAGCTTGAATAAGGTACTGACTTAGACAGTGGGTATATCCATCAGTTCCCTGATGGAGGTGGAAAGGAGACCATGACTTCAGACAACTCTTTTGGAGTGGACAGCTATAGTCACTGAGTCTAGAGAACAGAATTCATGCCTCATGAAAAGTTATGACTAATTTAGGTCACAGGCAACTCTCTGAGATCTTGTGCTTTTGAAGAAATCTCCAGCTACCAATGCCATTCAAAACCCACTGATGACAGACCGTATTTAAATTGGGATGGGAGAGGAAGGTAAGTAAACCACTGTAATGCAAAGTAATGCCCTTCCCAGCCATCTGTAGAGAAAGAAGGAAAATGTTTTAACCAGCAGTTAAAGATACTACCCACAGTGACAGTCTTTAGAAAGACAATCAAACTCCTCTGTTCACAGCATCAGCTGTAAAAAAAGTGTAAATGCATGGATTAAGCATCTCAGATTGTGAGATTATTGGACCACTTGTTAGTGAACTGAACTGACAAATTACTACATTAAATGTCTTGGAGGATTATATGAGCAGAGTGGAAAGGCAAGCATAATTCTAGCCTATGTGACAAGCTTTGTGTAGAATGCAGAGACACCAAACCAATGGGGAAAAGAAAAACCAGTGGCAGTCAGACAGAACTACCAACAAAGTAACTGCAGATCCAACTACTTCGATAAATTAATATGCCTATAATGTACTCATAGAGCTGGCACAGTAAAGGGAGTCACAAGACCAATCCCCAATCTTCCTTCAGATACGAACAGATCATCATAAATTTTCCAAAGTAAAAATTATTGCCAAAACAGTTAGATTTGTTTCTTTTCTGACAAGCAGTACAGCAGTCTCGTGGAAAAACATGCTTGATATTTCCTGAGGAGACATTTCAAAATAGAGACAAACTGATGCTACCTTAATAGAACTAAAGGTCAAACACATGGAAACATTTGTTCTTTAAATAAGAGGTAGGAGAAAATCTGTGCCTCAGGCTTATTTAATAATTTAAGTAATCATTTAATGGGATACTTCTCATTCATCATGTCTCAGATCATCTCTTCCTCTACACTTCCCTCATATTTCTATGCAACTTCATAACTGTCTATCAAAAAGAAAGTATATCTAAAAATGTTGAAACATTTAACTTTCCATTATAAAAGTAATTTCTTTGAAGCAGAAGTAAAGGAGGGATTTAGCCAGCCAGTTCATTCACAATCAGAAACCTTTGTTCAAGTATGACGAGAAGGAAACAGGGCAGGATGATTTAAATCTAGGCCAGACAGACATTATCCAGATCTGCATTATTACCTTTCAAGTTTCTCCTTATGTAGTATGGTGACAACCTTTAATTAGCATTGAGATTTGCAGTTAAATGTTCAACACCCTTAACTGTTTTTCATTAATCTATAGAGGTATTTAGTTTGTGGAATTTTTAACACTTTGATAGTACTCTGCTTTTTCAGACATTTACATCTGAAGTCAACATAACCATGTCTATATTTGGAATATGCTGAAATTAGAGCTCTCAGTATAGCCAAACACAGGCTACTTCCCTACTAGAGATAAGAAAAACTGCACAGAGTAATGATCTTTCCTGGGAATTGAAAGTACACTACCTGCTAAAACTGGGGCTAGTTCTTAACTCACATGTAAGTATATCATTGTGATTTTTTCCAATAGCAAACATGAGAAGATCTGTTTTTAAAACCAACACGTCTCTGAGATTATTCAACAAATACTTGTCACAAAAAATTAATTCCTTAGGCTGCTCTTCCAGTCTTAAGCTGGAAGAAGTCTAAGCCTTCACAGCTAACACTATTCAAATATCACGTATTATTCCTTAATTAAACATCAGTCTGTAGGTCAGAGAATCGCTTGCAGCGATGTTTGTTACAGGACATCTCATCATAACATGAAGAAAGAGAAAAATGCCAAATTCGCTACTTAAACTAAAGAAAGTTGACCTTTGCCTTGCAAAGAAGACAATCCAAAATTCCTCTAGTTACAAGACCCACGCGAAACAAAAGCATAATTTTTACATGTGCACACGGTTATGCTGAATATCTGAAAAATCAACACATGGGAAAGGGAATTAAAAATGTATAGTGACATACAAATACAAAGGAGGATATAGGGAAAAGATCTTGTTTTTAAAAGAATTAAGTGAAATTTCTGACACCCTTTTCATTCATAAAAAATTTGCTACTTATTCACAAATGTCACATAGAGCTTTATTAGAACTAAAACACATGCCTATTGTCTTACGCTTTAAAAGAAAACTTAAGAGATACACATTTCTCTATTAAAACTGATCCTCCCCAACAAATTTTGATGTTTTTTTGTTGTTGTGCATAAAGTAAAGATGTCTTTTATCACATAGGACATAAAGCCCATGCAAAGTTCAAAGATTTTCTTAACAGCTCAGTAATTTCAATTTGTGCTGATTTTCTATAAAGAATTTGTATCAGTAGTCCTGGTATTTCCTATAGCTCTTTATTGTTGCATGAAGCCTACTTTCAGTGTTGCTGTTTTTAGTTACCCAGAAAAATTTTAACAATTCTGTTCATAAGAATGCACACAGTTGTAGTGATTAACTATAGCACAATGAACAGATTTCTCACTCAATGAAAACCTCTATGGGTTTAATCTGAAACTCACTGCAGAACAACCTCAGTGAAAAACTTCCATTAAAACAAAGAAGAGCAGCACAAAACTGGAA
>NW_010402812.1:5498-9844 GCF_000710305.1 Buceros rhinoceros silvestris | reverse complement strand
AACCGCTCTGTCAACAGTGAGAGGAAGGCTCACTTAAAATCAGAAAAAGCCATAAAAATAAATGCATGCATTTCTGAGTAACCACATGACAATATGATTTAAACCTCGACTTACTACAAGTTTGTCCACTCAAACTGATGCCTCAGGTTCCATTTATATTATTTGCTCTCTCTTTGCAGGATTGATAATTTTGTTTTGTGATAAGTAACATGTCAGGTGTTTATGAATAAGACTGGCATTTTTATGAAATGAGTACTTAAACAGTAGGAACAAGAAAGGGACAGCTCATTTCAGACGATCCACATATTTGTAACATAGTAACAGATTTAGCTTACTTAACTCGTTATCAGAACAGAACTAATACTAATTAAAGAGGGAAACAACATCCTAAGTGCCTAAGTACAGAAATGTGATATAAGAATTCTGAAGAAGTCTAAACTGCAGAAAGAAAAATTACAAAGTGTTTTTCACTTAGGTCCTGAGAATGGGTTTGTCACTGAATCAAATATCCTTGTCTTGTTCCTGAAAGTCCAAAAACCAAATAAAAAAAAATATAAAACTTATAATCTATATCTAAATGTATTTTCTGAATTTGGTAACGCACATTTCTGAGAGGTTTCATTTCCAATGGGATTCTTTCTATTACCATAACTTTTATTTCATACACAATGAAAACCCTAAAATGCAACAAGTACCCTGTGAAGCATAATCTTTAAAGTCAAGAAGATACCTGGCAGTATTTTACTGCAACCATTTTGTATGCAAACAACTTGCATGACTTCATTGGAATGTAATTGGAGACTTGTAAAGTATGTTATTGAGCTGTATTTAAAGATGCAATTTCACACTGCATTTAATCTCTTCTGACCGTGGCCTGGAGCCAAAAGATGCCACCACCTGTGCATTACTATTCTTCCCATTGCAGTAATCTACTGCTAATGCGGGCAGAGTGAAAACTAATCAATTACTCTCACTCTTCCATCGCTTACAAAAAACATCATTGTGCAGCTTCTGGCATGTATCTGCATACCAGACTCTATACAAGGCAGTGAGAAAGAGGAGTAGGAGCAGGAAGAGCATGGGTAGCAGCCCACCATTACACCGCATTAAATGAAACATGGAAGTGAGCCCTAGGAGCATAAACACTGTCCATCTCTCTGTGAAATAAATACACGTTGGCTTTTTCCTAATTTCATGGGCAGATGAAGGTCATTCAGTTCAAGACAGATTCAATTTAGCTTTTAGAAGACACTAAGCTACTGAACTGCTGAATATACCTACAGGAAATACATGACAGATATAAATTTCCATGAGATATAAAAGCTGCCTATTTAAAATATCCCATATGAAATGTACCGCCTTACCAAAGTTGAAAAACAAATATAGGCCATTAAGGATTAAACACAGAACAAGTATTATACAGTGTATCATATATTCTTCCTAATGATTGTATCTAATAATTTTATTTACAAAAATAACCTTACCTGAAACATGCTGTATTCAGAATCAGGCTCCTGAAAAGATAGGATATAGAAATTGAGGAATGGAAATGCCAAACAACAAAAATAAACAAAAAACGGAATTATACTATGTGACCACCTCATTTTGCACATTTTCCCTCTGACACATACATCCACATTCCTATTTTATTACATTATCGCAACACATATTATGGAGAGCTATCCAACATTTTACACAACGAAAGCAGATTTACAGTAGGTAGATTTTTAAGATACCTTTTGCTATCGTGCTTCTACTGGATCATGTTGACCAAATCTTAAGATTAACATTACAGAATTATTAAACTGAAAAATGGTAGATGTAACAAAGAAAAAGAAAATAAAAATTTGGGAGATGTAAGCAAATCTCTCAGACGTTAACCAGAGGGCCACGGGCTTTAGAATGACTATGTAATAAAATCCATCTGTGTGCATTTTTCTTAGCTGCCAGTGGTGATCACACCAGTATCATTGAATTAGGTAAAAGAAAATTTCTGCCCATATTGAATTTATTTTTTTGCACTTCTATGAGAGAAATGATGTATTTATTGTATTCTGGACAGTAATACTCTAAGTGGAATAAACATCAAACGAATGGGTTATTGCACCATCCAACAAACAGAAGGAAAAACACGAGATGAAGTTTACCACAAATAAAAAAGCAGAAACTTGCACCTGCTTGAAAACTTGAGGTAAAAGTGAGGAGATACTAACAACAGGGAATGTAGGTTTATAAAAATTTAATGCATAATTATCACATCTATATAATATATGAACTAGCCTTCAGGGCTTATGCTGCTCACGTCTATGGACTGGGGTGAAATTTTTCCTCTCTAATGTATTACTTAGTTTTAGGAAGAAAGATAAGGAAGAAGGGAGATAGATGTTATTTTCCCTATTAATCTTCTGTAGAGTCAGATCATCTCTGCTGCTAGAGGCAGTGGGAAATTTCTTACATATCTTCTCCTGTGTAAATCTATCGCAGTTAAGCCAGCTATATTAGACTGAACATAGAACCTTAAGAGTAATTCAGACTAGAAAGGGACTTTGGGAGGTCTCAGGTACAAAGATGCATTCAAAGAAAGGTCAGCTATGAGGTCAGTAAAGGTTGCTCAGAGCTTTGTCCAGTTGGGTCTTAAAAAATTCCAAGGATGGAGGCTGCACAATGCCCTGTGCAACCTATTCCGCTGCCTGACTATCCTTACACCAAGCCAAAGCCTCCTTCATTTCAATATATGTTCACTCTCTATCACTCCATGTGCTACTGTGAAGGACCTAGCTTCATCCTCTTGATAACCTCCTTGTAAGTGCTAGAAGGTTGCTAGTAGGTGGCACCAATGTCTCCTCTGAGCCAAAGCACTGCGAAGCATGCTGTTAGCCTCCTTTGCAGCCAGGGCACACTGCTGGCTCATGTTTCACCAAAAGAATGGCAAGGTCAAGCTTGCTCTCTTCCTCTGTAGTATGAAACATGGTCTACTTCTTTCAATATGATCATTTTTATTCAGTAACTTCCATGACAGTAGGGACCTGGAAGACTGGTGATGTTCTTGCATCTTCCTTCTGTAGCGTACTGGAATTTCTGTGGCATTTTAAGGATCATGTTTGGAATCACAAACTTGTTCACTGGTGTTAGAATGCAGAACACAACTTACAAACTTGAGTATTCTGTGGAATTAAACATTAACTGAGGGATTAATCTCAGCTGTCTGTGACGTACGTGGCCTTGACTGACACTGAAACTGTCTCTGTATTTTACATGTATGATTAAACAAATTCTAAGTTCTTTTAATACGTTGTTTTATTTACAGTATTCCTCTTCAAAAAAATAAACTGTTCTAGTTTTTTAAGTAATAAAAGACATTGAGATATTTCAGCTTACATTTTATTTACCCCATTGTCCAAGTGTTACAGCATAGACAGTGTACTAGAAAATGGTTTAAGACCATTAGGTAATCTTCCATATCATATGCACTACAGTAACTAATGAGGACAAGGTTAGGAATATTACATCAACCCTAACTTAAAAATGCCTTGATCTTACAGATGTGTATCTTACTTTTGGCACCATTCATTAGTTTCAAAAATAACTTAAGACTAAAACAAATATGCTTATGTAGGAGCATTCATATTACTAAAAAATTCAGAAATCACATCCCTCATCACTTTGGAAAAAAGTAGAGTTGACCAATCATACTTAATAAAAACAGTGCCCTCACAATGGTAGAGAGGTGATAGTAGGCATTGTTCACACACCCTGACATACAGTTTGTTTTTGACAAGAAGTGACTTAAGATTTTAAATAACCTTCAAACAGGTGATAGAACCCTCTCATTAAACAACAGTCTGAAACCACAAAAACTAACATTAAAATACAATAGCAGTTGCTACATGCAAGCGATCCACTGGAACTAGATTCTGAATAAAGATTTCTTTGAGAGGCTTAACAAACAGTGTTGCCCTGTAAGCTTATATCTCAAAACAAAAGGTCAAATTTATTCTTCATTTACAGATGTAAAGCTCCTCTGAAATTAATAAGATTGTAAAAGCAATGAACAAAGGATTTAACCCAGATCTCTAAATCCACTGAGGGCATTTTAAAATTAATGTGTAAAATCAGTTTATTGGAAGACCAAAAATATTTAGAAAAATTAAGTCTTCTGACGCTTATAGCCTAGAAGAGGGAATGAAACAATTACTTTCAGATGAGTATGATATAATACATGCAGAATATTAAAATTAGTATGTTCGGAAAATTCTCTTCAAATTAAGAGCAGAAACAGAAAAAAATATCCAGGAACACTGTATGCATCACTAATTTTTATGCATAAACTTAATAATTACAGTCTG
>NW_010402812.1:330-5421 GCF_000710305.1 Buceros rhinoceros silvestris | reverse complement strand
TGCTGAACCAATAACTGATTTCAGTTGAAGATGCTTTTTTCAAATCAAGTTCCATGTACACAAATATATCCGTGATAACTATTATGATCTTACAAAAACAGTGTGCAAGTAATAGTAGCTGAAAGTTCACCATGGAAGGACAGTCATGCAAACCCTCACAGCAGACCATTAATCAAGTTAAAGGCACAACATCCACTGATATTTCTTAATTACATTAAGCAGTATTCTTTTTTTATTGTTAAACTACAAGCAGGCCTCATACATCACTGCTGGTTATTGCCTTGAATCTGACATATGGAACACAAAGCAGATTAATAAGATTAGGTAACTAATCAGGATGATCAACAGCACAGCCCTGGATTGTATTTTCTCTAGGTCACACTATTACTATAAACATCGAAGACAACACCTGTTTGCTCACAACAGGAAATAATTAAACCAAACATCCGTGCTTTAGGTGTTTGTATGCCCAAATGCTAGTCATAAAAAATACAGCTTTTATTTATCCTAAGATTGTCAGCATAGAATTAAAGTCCATTAATAAAATTTTTACTACTAATTCTTAAACGAAGAAATGCACAGGACATTTTGTAGAAGAAAATATTTCAGTCTTCAATAAAATCTAACTCTGCAGCAGCTAATTATTATTCTATTAAAACATTTGGAACATTTCATTCATTAAGAACTCTTCGGGAGAACGTAACTGATTCTAAAATGTTTTAAATTCACTGATGCATTCTTTAAGAATTCAAGCTTATAATGGCATAGCTCTTGATATTGCTACATAAGAAAATCCCTGATTCATGCCCAGTTGGCTGAAAGGTCAACACTGTACCTTAAAATCCTCCTAGGGCTTACTACATTTGGTGACAGAGTTCAAAGAGAGTCCCACACCACTTAAGACAGCTTCTAAATATATATGTAACTATTGATTGGATCCTCAATAAACTTATTTCTGAGACCTTCAAATCATCTGTTACCATGTTCTTAATGGAGAACTTCTTAAACATCATTATACTGGTGATGAAAACATATTCCAAATATTACACTATATGTACAGGGAGTGCTAAATTAAGAGACATATCAAAGTGTACCAGTCAAGAAAAATTCTTATTACATTTGTAAGTGTGACTGGCAAAAAATGCTTACTTCTAAGGCTACTGTAGAAAGTTGATAGCAGCTGCCTATAGTTGCGGATTGTGGATGCAATGGAGCAGTAGCAGTGCTATCATTTAGCAGACCAGCGAGATCTTTCAGGCAAGCAAGATCATCTCTTTCAGGCACAAGAACACTCTCAGATTACACGCCGTTAATCTCTTCCTTTACTTACTGTTGCCACCACCAGCACAGCTCTCAACCTCACAAGGGCAGCTGCGCCTCACCTAAAAAATCCACTGCGCAGGCCTGAAGGGTGCACTCATCACTTGCAACGAGCATGGGAAAAGCCCTTCCCAGATCTTCGTTCGCAAAGCCAAGCCATGATGTTTACTTATTGTTACATCAGATGTCTTAGAAGAGAGAAGGCTAGTTGTCTGAGCCTGAAAAAGTTCTGACCTGTAACAGCCATAGTTTAACTCTCCATTCTTGAGAATCTCTTTAAAGAGATCCATCTCCTGTGGCTTGGTTTGTATCATATCCTAACGCGTGCTGATCAAATAAGTGAATCCCCAAACAGTGACGAGGCTGCTGTTCTTATAAGATCCTTCTTTTCCTGGCTGCAGAGGTTGGGAGGCACACACTTAGCAGAATATTGGACAAGAGGTTAGGAACAGATAGGGCAGTGATCATGGCAGTTGAGTATTCCCTTGTGCTGCATGGCAGTTCACTTAATCCAGACTTTCTGTAAGTATTGTCACTTGCCTGTTTGCTTTCCTGGCACTCAACATGACATATCTTGGACCTGATTTGCAGAAGTGCTCCCATTAAGGGTTTGACTATTAAATGTTTTAGAATTGCTATGTGTTTTTCAAGCATAACAAACCACCCACACACCAAAAATGATACATTCTTAATTTAGGTATTTCTTCAGGTTATACTAAAATACTGCTGAAGTAATTCACACAGATAGAAGACACCATTTTTCTGGTAGGTGGCTAAAGAAGAGAGAAATAAAAGTTTGACCAAAATATTTAGGAAATACGGATTTCATTAACATGTCATCTTCAAGAGCAACACAGATTTCAGGAATCAAGAGACAATCTGCCTGAGAATAGTCTTGGATTATTAATTAACCTAAAAAACCCCACCAAACCGGAATCTCAGATCATTTTTCTAGTATTCAGATCTACAGTTTTAACTCTTGCTTTGAAAATAGACTTCAACATCAGGTACAAAATGTACACAAAGAAGCAACAGCTGGAGCTATAGCTGATAATTCCCACTAAAGATATGGCATACACTGATAAAAGCTAGCAATTAGACTAGGCGAGCTAGGAGATCTAAGTAACGTATGTCACTCATCTGAGTCCTAATTACTTCAGTGTTGAGCCTTGGAGTTTAGTATCTTTGAAAGGTTTTATAAAAGTAATCACCCTATTAAATGCAAAGTATACATGCTGCAATTGAAAAACACGATTTGCTTTTCCATTCTGTTGTATTTAGGAGGTTCAAGACAGTTTGTAAGGTTTCAACTACATACAAAACACATTCTTGAAGCACATTACTATTTCCTTTATGCCCAAAGTCTAGCAGGGCAAATGTCACCGACTGGGACCTCAGTGCAGCAAGTGCTAGTAAGTAACGAGCTGAAAGTGCAGCAACATAGCTAGGGGAAAGACCGGCAAGGCTTTACAAATAAGAAGCAGAACAACAAAGCACAGGCTTACTTGGACAGATAGCCAGTAAATATTAAGATTTTGTATTGATTACAATAAAAAGTATAAAATGTAAAACATCATGAATACAGTTGACTGATGAAAAGAAATGCCACTCCATGTTAAGTCTGCCATGAACATTACAGCCATGTTTTAACTAGATAATTATAAAATGTTTTATTTTGGATTTCAAGTGTAAGATTTTGTATGTTGAGTTGGTCTGAGTTTGGTTCAAGTTACACCTTGAAAGTTATTTACCTGATACTCTGGTATCTCCAAGCAGCTGTACCAAAATAAAAAGGAGGTATAAATAATGCCACATCTTCTCCTGTCAGTAGCAGCGCTCTTCATCTGGACGAACAGGAATGATGGAATACAGATGTGTAGCCATGACACTACACACCATGAAGTACAGTATACTCCATGATCATTCTGAAGAAACTTGCTGAATTGCCACTTAATAACAACCTCTCCATTTATTTTATTTTTTAAAAAGTCTCTTAACTGTTGCTTCACTTACATAAAGTAGTTGTACAGAGTAAAATCCACTTGGTCTGCAAATCTGTGATGTGCTTTACGTGAACACTGCTCTATGATATCTCTTTTCAGAGAAAGACTGAAACATCATTTCGTGCACTTTTAAAATGTTAAAGGAAGACTGATATTTTCCAAGCTAAAGTAGATACATTTTAAAATACTTCAAAAAGCCATTAATTCCTGCTTAAAAAGAGCTCTTAATAAGGATTACTCAAGAAGATTATGTGGTGCAAGAGCCAAACTAACCATAATTCAAGTTTGCCTCTACAGAGAGCAAAAACATTTCTCTTCCATCTACACTTCCAGGTAATTTTGAAATATGCTGCTGGTGAACAGTACCTTTTTCACATAAAACTGTGAACAGGAATATTGTACTGAAATGAACATACTGAAGTTACAAAGTCCAGTCCTTAGCAGGCAACCATGACCTGGAAGTCTTTTCAAAGCACAGTTCTCAGACTTTATATAGAACCTCTTCTAAGAGCTTGTGATTTGATGTGGTACAGATACCACTGATATTCCCAACCCTCACTGTTTCTCAAAGCATAATTATCTTGAATATTTTCATTATTTCATTCTTATGGAAGGTGAGGCTTACAGGCTGATGTGATCATGTCAAAGATTCCAGTGCTCAATTGTTTGTCCTAAGTTTATACAGTATTTGAAAAAACTGTCATACTGCTGGTATGTAAGGTCTTGGTTCTCTAAGGAGAATGTATAGCTTTATCTAAGAAAACAATTTAATTTATATCCATAAATGTTTGCAGCATGTATGATCAATATTTGGAAGAAAGAAGGAAAATCAAATGGGACCTATGGCCTCTCAGTGTTTTCGTTATTTTCCTCCTAGACATTTTTCCCAGCCTTGTACACCTTCTATTCCTCACTCCTGTCAACTGCAGATGTCTTGAACAAGATCCTCAGTGCTACTGGAAACGGTCCAGAGAGTTTGGAGCTGCCAGGTGTAACAAAACAATTTTATAAGTGAGCTTCAGCATACTTTAGAAATGCAGTTGTCTTTATATTTCCATGTTGATACCATAGATTGGAAAACATTTTACTAATTAAAAATTTATAAATGAATAGCAACACAAGCTCTATGATCTTTACAACTCTTATGTGCTGTTGCTATCTGTACTGTCTCGAGTTTCTATGATGAATCAAGTGCTGTACTTCCACATATAAAGATTACATGTATTAAGACCAATAACATAAATATACATAAACGATACAGCACTTGCACACAACTAATACTCAGTCCCATTTAGTGTTCTCGACCAATTTTCTTGGAATGTCTTCTCCACTAAAATTTTTTTCTGCTGATGGCTACTTTTAGGTTCCTTAACAGTATGTAACATATATATAGTTACTGTTTTCCAAATACGTCAGTAAAAATGTTTACATGCACACAGATATTAAGCCAACATTCTTTAATCCTTCCCAAGACAATATGATTGAACGACACATACCCAACATTTCCGGAGAAATGCAATTTCTGAGAATTGCAGCTGGAGAAAGAGAAAAGAGAGAGGAATGGCAACATCCTCTGTCCCATGGCAATGCTCCTGCGTAAGCTGAGCTAAAACGGGTGTCTCTTAACCTTATGAAGTTTAATCCGTACAGCAACTGTGATATCTGCACATCCTTAAGCAGACCTGATTTTTAGTACTGGCTTTTCCTCCTTAACTCCGCTAAATCTTCAGTGAGTTAAAATTCTTTTGGTGGGGCATCCTGGGACCCC
>NW_010402812.1:0-248 GCF_000710305.1 Buceros rhinoceros silvestris | reverse complement strand
AGTGAGTTAAATTTCTTTTGGTGGGGCATCGTGGGCCCCCGCCACTGTCACGGTTTCATTCCCAGCAGTACGACGTACCTGTTGCACTACTCCCCTCTCTTTACTTGGCTGAGGCAGCAGGCGTACTAGCAGGGCGAGTGTGAGGAGGAGCCGGCAGCCCTGCGCTCCCAGCCTCCACTTTCAGGAAAGATGCAGGGAGCTCGGTGAGAAACCGCTTCCCGGCACTCCACCTCCTCCTCCGCGGAGCA
>NW_010402811.1:0-595 GCF_000710305.1 Buceros rhinoceros silvestris | reverse complement strand
ACAAACCCAAAGACACCTCATTGCTCACCTCCTTATCAACCGGGTCAGAGAATTTCTGCACAGGCCCCAAATCCCCCTCCTTACATTTTTATCCACACACCTTGATTCTCCCTTCCCAACCTCAGTATGGCTCCTTCCATAGCATCAAAGCAGTGACAAACCCAAAGACACCTCATTGCTCACCTCGTTATCACGGGAAACAGGGGGGCTGATAAGACTAGGAACGATAAACACCTGAGTTATCTATGGGGGCATTAATGTTCTCATTCTGATCCTTCTCAAGGACATGTATCCAGGGGAAGACACCTGACCATGCCAAGAAAGCAAACTTTCCTTTGCTCCTAATGCAACAAACCTGCTCAGAAGAGGAAATACTGACAGGAAAACAGTATTACCCATGTAAGAGGACAAAATGATAACGATGTGAGACATAATTATAAAAACACAAATCCCAGTCTAAAGAAATACTATCCAACAGTGGACTCACATTTCCAAAGCCTCCACTGCCATGGACACTCTCCTCCTGCCTTCCAGACATCTTGTATAAGGCTGATGAAATATTCAGCAAACGTCCTAAAGGAGCAATAGGCACCAA
>NW_010402810.1:40369-53312 GCF_000710305.1 Buceros rhinoceros silvestris | reverse complement strand
TCTTTTAGGTACAGATCAGTGAAGGCTTTACTGTATTTTTTTAACATTTTCCAGTCTCTCAAAAATACTTCTGTGTACACATGGAAGGTTCAGACTAAGCAGAGTGCCCTGGTAAACCTTTTGTGTGAAACCACGGGAGCTGGCAAGTGTTGTTTGGGATGCAGGCAGCTGTTTACCAACACACCTGTCCTCATCTACCTTGTTTGTTTGTGTGGTTGAGAGAAATAATAAATACCCTGCTCAGAAGGCTGGCAGGAGTTACTCAGGGTTGTGGGAACGTGAATATGTTGTTTGTGACAGTTAATTCTAGTTTGTTGTAGGTACTGGGTTACATTGTGTATAAACATTTTTTCTTTGTTTGAAGTACTGATGTTACAAGATATGGACAACATACAGTATTGTTGAAAAACATTTAAAACTGTTCCAGGAGCAGCAAATATTCCATCTCTGAACAGGCTTTAGGCAAGCGAAAGGATTTCCTTACTATAGAGAGAGTCTGTTTAGGGCATGTTTGAGGCCTGTGACTTGATTGTTTGTTTAATAAATATGATGTTATCTGTTATTTTATCAAAAGTCAATATCAGCCTCTTAAAAATAATTGTGAGACAAGGAAAAAAAGCATGTATCTAATTAATGAGATGGTTTAGCTGACAGATGTGGTAGATAATACTGCAGTTGTTCAGAACAGGGTACTTCTGTTAGTCAGGGATACCCTTACCCGATAAAGTTGTGTGAGAAAGAAACAAAGACATGTTGTTCTTGTATCTAAGAGAAGCCGATAGAGTAAAGGGGAGGTAGTCTTGCAAGATGAGAAACAAGCCAGAGAGCAATAAAAAGAGAGAAAGAGCCAGATAACAGGCTGTAAGTCCTTGAATGTGTCAAACTAGGGTTGATTAGGGTGGATGGGTCTTGGGGAGCAGCACTGCGCTTGCTTAATAGGCTGTTGAATATTATTTTCTCTGGCTAGAGGAGGCATAAAATCAGGATAATGAGACATGTGATGCATGAAGTAGCATGATCTAACTTTACTTGTAACATATGATAGGTGTGTTGGGTAAGTCTGTAAATCTTGGAGTACCCAGCCAATGGGGAAACAAGGGAGGGATTTCTCGGCTGGGAGTAGGGTATAAAATTTCGTGTATTGTTTTGACAAATCGTGCCTACTAGCTAGACACCCGGTCTTGCAAGAACGGAATAAAACTAAGTGCTTCATTGTGGGGTCTGACCTGACTCTCTTTGGCGAGGCTTTTGCTCGTTTTTTACAGTTGCACCCAACAATGAACTATGACTTGGTGTGCATGAATTCTGTCTTTTTTCTGAAATGAGCAACATTGAGGATTTGCCCTTAGATGTAGGTCTCTGCATTACAGCTATAAGGAACTGCTGTTGTTCTCATTATCTTTATGTCTCCTGGAGTAATGCTGTGGAATTACTTTCATGTTAGAGTAGACTTTGTGGAAAATAAAAAATAGTTATCTTTGCTCACCAAAATTTGTTCATATGTGTGTTGTTTTACTGTTTAGAAACCTTGGCTAAGTACTGTCAAGAGCATTGGCTATGTTTTCGCCAGGAGTGTAACTCACCAATGCAACAGTTAGCATGAGTTGCTTTAAATATGGTGACCTAAACTCTATTTTAAAGGCACTTTGGACATTCTCCCCTCTGCTGTGTTCAAGCCTGCCATTACTAGTATTTGTTGGTCTATTGTTGCACAAGGAGAGGAAGATGAGGGAGCAGCTTTCCTAGGAAGCCTCTGTGATTGTGTTCCTTCATTTGAAGGAGTGTGAGTGTAAAACAGTGGGACTGTTTCAAGCATCAATGAGCTTTATCATCTTATATACTCAGTATATGTGTCAAATATGTTGACACATATATGTTCTTCCTATTTTCTCCCATTTTACTTTTCACTGATTCATTATAGGTTTGTTTCCTTCTCCCCATGACTTATCTTTGGAAATTAATTAAGGTTGGTTTATTAGAAGAATATTTGTACTTCAGAAGGCTGGAATGAATGACAAGAAAGGTGAGACCAGGAAGAAGTGTGTTCAGAGATGTGGAGTTTTTTGAGAAAAATGTGTTGGCATAGGAAGTGCTTGAGTTTACAGAAGGCTCAGTGAAAGTCAGCCTGAGGAAACTTGAGGGAGCCCTTGGGCGTGAAGCTGGAGTGACCAAAGAGTGTGTCTATTATTCCCTTCTAAAGCACCATTCACTTGCATAGAATCTAACTTCTAGGTTTCCAGTTGCTATTTAACTTTCTTCCTCAAATCTTTGCTAACAACTAAAAAAAAAAAAAATCACTGTTTTGACCTTTGTTATAATGACCTTGATTTGTATGTTTATTAGACAAAAAAGTAATTTGTTTAAAAATGAGTGGAAGCATCAGTCCCAAATCTCCTGCCACAGCCCTTCTGAAACAAAATGAATTGACTTTCTGTGCTACAACTCTTAACTATAAATCAATCTGTTGCTACTCTGAGATTCCTGTGTAATTGCCCATGAATGCAAACTCAAGTACTTCAAGTATTCACAGATGCAGAACATCAGAAATCAAGATTAGTAAATCAGATCTCATGAATATGTATATTTTTATTGCCAGTAAATCTGAGTTATCTAAATTAAAATTCAAAATTATATAGTGCAAAGGAAGTGTTCTTTTTTAAGAGTTGGAAAACATTTGCAGTAGTCTTCCTGTGATTACTATGCACATAATAATCATGCGAAGCAAATGATACTTCTTTTTATGCTGCCTGTTTTAAATAGCTTTTATTTCTTAAATTGCTTTTAAAAATAGACTAAGCACTCTAAAAAGCAGTGGGCCATAGAGCTGGTTGGAAGCCACTGACAGCGGCCAAAGCTACTGGCCTGCTTTGTGTACTTACAATAAGGATCCTGGGTTGAAGTGGCACTAAGGAAAACCAACTGATGTCAATTAGATGTAATGTGCAGGTTGAGATTTAAACACTTAACAAGCTAAACCCCCAAATCTCTTCATCGGTGTATGTAATTAACATCTCCGGCACAGGGTCTAGGCTGCTATTAGCCCCTTGGGCAGCAGCTGTGAGAAGCATCTTGCTCTCAAGGGCCAGACTTGATGCTGATGTGGCTGAACTGAGTCCACATGCCCCATCTGCTCTGCAGTCTGCTGTGTGTGGGTGGACTTCAAAAGGATGGCAGCAAAGAGTAAGGGCACCAGTTACTTCTTAAATGTGTTGCAGGTGTTCCGTAGTGGCTCTGGAAGATAGGGGACAGAGGGTTAAGACTGGATAGCTAAAGGTGTTGCATCTTCTCTGCTAGATGTCTACTCTACCTCTTTGGTGGTTGTTGTGCCTAAGGCAAGAAGGGCCAATTTTCTTGTGATTCAGTCTGGTGTTTGAAGGGGTGTTTGATCCCAGCATGTATGGCTGTGTAAATCTGAGGAGTGTCCTCATTCTGAGACTGCTGCAGGGTCAGTGGGTCAGGTGGTGATCCTGTCATGCAAGCAGTCTTGATAATTGCAGGAGTGACACCTTCACCTCTTTCTTATTTAATCTATGTCTGTATGTCTTTTAGAAATCTGTGTAGATGTCTATTTAATCCATACAGCCCAAGTCATTGAGGTAGGTCTCAATTTTCTGGACCAGCTGCACCTGGGACTTCCACTCCTGGCCTAGGTGTCCAGGAGCCTCACTGAAGCTTAGAGCTATGGTCTAGGAAGGACTGTGGTCAGCCCTTTTCTGCACTTGTCCGGACTTGTTCATTGGACTGCCCAGTTTGACCTTGGACTTTCCTTGTCACCTCTCAATTTGTGTGGTAATCCCAGGACTGTTGGCACAGCCCATGGCTGTCACCAGACTGGCTCTGCTCACTCTGTGAGTCTCAGAGCACACACGCTGTGGGGTGGTGTCTTTGGCAAGGTCCTGCCCTGCCTTTGTCAGGGTGGTACTCAGCTTAGGGCTAGTCCTCCCTGGTGGAGTGATGTGGCCTCCTGTGACTTTTGTCTTTACAAATGAGTCCTCTAAATTTTTGTCTGATTCCATAGAAAATCCTGTGTTCTTTGCACTTCTTTGCATCTACAAATGCCGTGTATTAAAGGGAAAAATCCTCTAGTGTCTTGCTGTAAACAGTGTCATTATAAACAAAACAGTGTTCACCTAAAGCAGTTTTTCACGAGGAAGTCTTAGTACTTCTTAATACATAGTTTTTTTCATTAACGTTCTACTGTGCTTATGTTAAGTAACACAATTCCCCCTATAAAAGGTGTTTAAAAATGCTTCTGTAAGGATACTTGCTGAAGTGAATAGGGCTTCCATTTTCTGTGAGCTGTTCTGGATGAAGTCAAAAGTTTATGATTAATAGGCAGAGGACAGATCCTATAGTTAAGATTTTGGTGACTCTAAACCTGTTGTTACCAGGAATTTCTGTTGTAGCAGAAATATGATTGTTTTGCAGACATTTGTTGACTTGTCTGAAGGAAGCACTGCAACATGGTTGTTGTAATGGGAGAAATGTGTGTATGTAGTCGGAGCCCTTGGGAGTGGGAAATACTCTTTTTTTTCTTCTGAGAGATACGTCTATCTGATACTGTTCTGTTCAAGACAACTACTGAAGTTAATGCTGGCTTTTCACACTACACTGTACAATGTTTTGTAATTATAGCATTAGAATTAAGATAAAGCTTTGTTAACTAGTTCTTGCTGGAGACTGAGTAAAAAAAAAAGATGTAAGAGCCGGGAAGGTTTTTCCCCTGCCCCTTCTCCTATGTTTCATACACAATTCTGGTAGATTCACACACACAAGGAGAATCGTGATTTTGATTACAGATGTCAGTAGTTACGTCATGCTTATTCCCTTATTGTAATAATTGCCTTGGGTTCTTTCATTAACATAATTGTGGGGAAGTGCACATGGGAAAAGAAAATAAAAGCGAAGAGGAAGCTTCCCAGGTAAATGTGAGGCCTTCTAAGAGATTTGTTTTGTCTTGCGTTAGTCTTTACTAAAGCTCATCTCAAACATGCAAGAGGAAAGAGTAAAGATCTCTTGGATGGGTTTAAGGACAAGTGCTTGTGAATGCAGCCTGGGTTGCTAAGGAGACAAGTCTCTAAGCCATTTGGACCTCTTTTAGGGAAAGTCTGTTCATTAAGACTAGCATAGGCACAGAACTATGGGATTCTAATTTCAGAGATCTCTTTTAAGCTTACAGAGACCCAAGTTCTCAAAAGTGTTTATGCTTCGAACTCCCATAATGTAACAGGAGTCATAATGTAATCCTTAAGGTAAAGGATTTAGATGTCTAAACGTGACTGGAGATGAAAAGTCATGAAGATCACACAGGGCATCAGTTAGCCCTGGCGTTGATACATGGAGTGATTTGACTGAAACTTAAATTAACTTAAATTTAAAAAGTTTCTTGTGACTTTTGCTTTCCATTTCATTCTTCAGTTTTTAAACACAAAGAACTCTACTGGCCAGAAAGAAAGGCAATAAGCTCTGCATTTCCTTGCTCCACATAAATTGGGATCCATCAGTACCAAAACCTGGAATGGATGTAGAAGTTGTAACTAACTCTGACTTGATGTTCTTACACTGATCTTAGTCAAATATATATTCCATGTTTCTTCTCTCCTTATTTTCTTAATAAAGAGAAATTAAGATAGTAACAGGGTATCTACTTATTTTAACTGGAAAACTTACTGCTGAGCTAAGCACACTATTGTGTGGTTTTTCCACCTTGACTGCAATGACGATACACAAACTCCTGTTTTGTATAGGGATAATAGCAGTCCGTTAGCTCTTAGAGTTGTGGAATAACACATAATTGTAATGCTCAAGTCTCTTGTATGTATCTGGTATCTGATCTGCATGCTCGTTCCTGTTTATTGTGATCTCATGGAGTTTTTTGTGATGCATTGATTTTAAACATCTACTTTTACCTGAAAGGTGTTTCAACTTGAAGTAATTGAGGAAATTTCTTTGTTTCATGCCCCTTCCCCCCACCCATCATAGACGTGTAGAGTGTTTTGAGTTGGAAGGGACCTTCAAAGGTCAGCTAGTCCAACTCCCCTGCAGTGAGCAGGGACATCTTCAACTAGAGCAGGTTGCCCAAACCCTAGGCTGTTTTCAGGGATGGGGCATCTGCCACCACTCTGGGGAAACCTGTACCAATGTTTCAGCAGCCCAACTGTGAAAAATTTCTTCCTTATCTAGTCTAAATGTCCCCTCTTCTAGTTTAAAACCATTAAACCATCACCCCTTGTCATGTTGCAACAGACCCTGTGAAAAAGATTGTCTCCATCTTTCTTAGAGGCTCTCCTTGGCTACTGGAAGGCTGCAGTAAGGTCTCCCCAGAGACTTGACTTCTCCAGGCTGAACAAACCTAACTTCTGCCCTCATAGCAGGGGTGCTCCATCCCTCTTATATTTGTGGTCCTCCTCTGCACCCTCTCAAACAGGTTTATGTCCTTCTTGTGCTGAGGACCCCATAGCTGGACACAGTACTCCAGGTGAGGTTTCACAAGATTGTAGTAGAGCAGCAGAGACTCCTCCTTTGAGCTGCTGGCCATGATGCTTTTGATACAGCCCAGGATACTGTTGGCCTTCTGGGCTACAAGTGCACATTGTCAGCTCATGCCCCACCTTTCATCTACCAGTATCTCCAAGTTTCCCTTCACAGGACTGCTCTCAATTACATCATCCCCCAGCCTGTGCTGCTACTGAGTATTGCCCTGACCTAGGTGCAGGATCTTGCACTTGACTTTCTTGAACCTCATGAGGTTCACATGGGCCCACTTCTCCAGCTTGTCCAGGTCCCTCTGGATGGCATCCCATCCCTGTGGCATATCAGCTGCACCGCTCAGCTTGGTATCACCTGCAAACTAACTGAGCGTGCTCTTGATCCTGCTGTCAGTGTCATTGATGAAGATATTAAAAAGCACTGGTCCCAGTCCAGACCCCTGAGGGATACTACTTGTCACGGACTCTCCATCTGGACGGCTTCAAGAGGACTAGTCTGTAGCTATCTGCCCTTCAACGAAGGGCATAGGGCTTGAAATCTTAGATGCTGTGGTGGACAGTTAATAGCATTGGTTTTGAGCTCTTCATGATTACATCTTCTCTGCCCTTATTTTTAGGCTAGGCATTTCCTCCCATTTTGAGAAGACTCAGAACTGCTTTTATAGGGAGAGTGGTGTCAGCTGGATTCAGAACACAGAGAAATTTCCTGAACAGACAAGGAAAGTTGAGACCAGCTAATAAGCCTGTGACAATATGTGTTTTTTGTTAATCACTGTGTGAGGAGCAGTCTGGGGACAATGTCAGTTTTCTTGAGAGAACTGTTTGAAATATTTCAGTCATTACAAAACAATAAAAAGCAGGTTTTCATGTTTCAATATTGTTTTTTTTTGCTTCCAGACTAAATGTTTCCAGTGGCTGTATAGGTGCTGCACAGTTGCTCTTGGCATACTGATAATGAGCTGGTTGTCCCTGACTATCCTGAAACACCAGATTGTGAACCCTGTCAGATGCATTTTGACATGATGGAAATATGTGCTTTGCTTTTTTTAAGAAAAAATATTAGGAAGCAAAGTCATTGAATTTGAAAGCTTTTTACGAAATATCTCCTTTTCAATAATTCCAAATGTATGCAACTTAAAAGACTAATTGAGAGCTCAAAAATGGTTGAAAACAGGTTGCTAAAAGCGGTACCTGGGGATCTTTTGTCTCATGTGTGCTTGCTTGGTCGATAGACCAAACAAGGATTTTAGTTTGATGGGTCTTGTAGTACTTGGAAATAAGCTAAAATAAACATAAGATAGCTGGAACAAAAGTTAGAGTGAGGGCATTCTCCCTGCCACCCCTCCAAAAGCAAGGTAGCACCAGGGGAATCAGTCTTCACTGGATTTGTGTCATGACAGTTAGACGCTCTTTGAAGCACTGGAATTGAATTCATCGATGTATGTGGGATTAGTTTTCCCACCATTCACTCACCTCAGTTCTGACTTGATCCTCCTCCCCACCCTCATGATCTGATCTTATGGTCAGTATTTTTTTAACTAATTAATACCTTGTTTTCACTACAGACCCATATTTACAGCTTAAACTTTTTCCTGTGACTCTAGTTCCATCGCACCTCGAGCTGTTAACTCAGGTATATTTGCAAATAAATGAATGCTATAGCGAAGTTAAGATTTTTGATTAAGAAATGTAACTCACTATTTTATTGCAAATTTATTTTGTTACCTTTAAAATTATGGGATTGAGGTTATGCTTCCACACTGATGTATTGTCTGTTGTCCCTGGTTGCATGTGAATGGTCTTTCTAGGTCTAGCTTTAGCACTCTCCAGTTAAGACTGGAGAACAGATTGAGTTGAAACCTTTTTTTCCTGGATATTTTCCTGATACTTAAACAGCAGCAGAAGAGTACCTCGAAAGGTTGGATCCTGTGAATGTCTTAGCCTAATGGAAAGGAAAAAGCCTTTCAAGCCAGGCCCATACCTGTACCTTGCTGAAGAGCTACATCCTTCTTTCCAAAGCAGTCTCAGGAGAAAAGTAGTAGAAAAGGTTTTCACAAAGGCAGAGTGGTGATTAAACAGCAGTCTGCTTCCCTGATGGACCCTTCTGGTTTAGCAGAGGAGATATGCACATAACCTAATGAAGTAATTTTTTTCTCTCAGCGGGAAACCATAGCAACCTGCCACTTGAGAATGCATGGTATATAATTTGTCTGTCCTTCAGATAGTAGTTTGCTGTCCAGAAATAGCCATTGTTTCCTAATGTGCGAATGTAAAATGTCAGATAAATGTAGCTGGAGTGACAGTTGTCTGAGGTAAACGTGAGCCCTGTTGTGCTGCTTCTCTGGTGCTGCACAGTTGGAAAGCAGGTACTGGAGGAGGGGGAAAAAGCTGTTTCTTTTTTAAAAATAGATTTCAGGGATACCCTGAAAATTGCTACTTGAAAGAGTTTGCCATGGTCCCGTTAGTGCCACCCTTACCTTGCCCTCCAACTCATGTTGTGTATTGAACTACATGGCTGTTAATACCAAAAGGGTTTTGTGGTGACAGGGTTTTGGATGGAATGTAAACCCACCAAAACCTACACAGAACAGAGTTTAGCAGCTCGATATGGCTTGAATTCAAGGCTTTGTTTAGGCAAGGGAAAAACAAACATGGGTTTAATGTGAAGGGGTTGAGAACAGAAGAGTTTTAATAGTGAAAAGGCCAAAAATCTATCATTTAAAAAGTTAAACAGGACTGGAAAAGAGAGAGGGAGAGATTGATAAATACAGAAATAGTCATACAAAAATACAGTACAGTCTCCCATTTCAACCCACATCTCCCATTTACAAAGAACCCGCCACGTGGTCGCAGTGCCGGGGTGGGGGGGTTGATAGGAGGAAAGGAGTTTTTGTCCATCACCTCACAAAGTTTTCAGTCCAAGAAAACTTCTCCTGGAGCAAACCTCCATGCAGTAATGTAGTCTTTCTTCCTCTGGGGTAGCTGGGAGGAGACTTGAGTTTACCGAGGGCAAAATTCTGTGGCTTCTCACTCTCCCCATCTGCAGTGCAGGATACTGACTGGACCTTCAGGGAATGCCTGTGGGTTCCCTGCATCTGCAGAGGCTCTGTGCCAAGCATGTGGAACCAGTTCGTGTTCCCCTTCGCTATTGGTATCTGTCCCCTCCATGCAGCATCTGGGGGCTTACAGATGGTTTTACCCCTTGCTGGGTTGAACTCATTCCAATGCCAACCTCACTGGTAATTGACAGAGCGGAAAGGTCTACCTGCTTTGCAGAGGGAGTCTCTTACTGCTCGAGGGGCATTGAGGTAACTGTGGATGTTCTTTTCTCTCCCCAATGAAAAGTTCTCTCAGTCCTGGAGGTGGAAATTCCAAAGCGCCATGGCTCGCCCGGGAGGGAGTGTCTCAAACTCCCCTTTTTATGTGCTTATTTGCAAAGTATTTGAATATTGCTTCACTTCCCAAGACTCACGAGAACTCTTTCCTGTGTTTCGTAGGAAAGGAGAAGGGAAGAACAAAAGCTCAGCCATTAGCTGGTGCCATTTTCAAACTGTCACACCATACATGTCCCTATTTATTTTTGGCACAGTTTTCTTCAATTACAGTATTTGGAGTTCAAATGTTTTTGGTCTCTTGCCTTCGATATCACTTTGCTCAGGTTCAAATCACCGTAGAAGTATTTGGGACTATATAGGGGAGTAAGTACCCTGCAACTTGCTCACAGCTGGCCAGTGCTGCAGGCTGTGTATGATGAATACACAGAAAGCATTCTTCCTTGGTTAAATAAGTGAAATATTTGTGAGCAATCTCACCACCTTCTCTTTTTGATTCTCCCTCCCTCTTGGAACTTCTGAAAAAAAGCTGAGTGAAATATTTTCTGTAGAAACAAGCATTGATTACTAAGCAGTTAAAATTGAGCCTGCAGGTCTTTGGATCCGCTGCCAGTTTTAGAGACCGGACTACCAGTCTGGAAAGAGATGATTTAGTCAACTTTTGTGTGAAGAAGACTGAGCAGTGCATTGAAGGAATAAATGGCAAATATTTAATGATATTACTAGAGATTGATTTAGGCTAAAAACCTTGTTTTTCTTGAAAATATTGTCATGACTCCAGCTTGTTTAGGAGTGTTCAGAAATCAACTTTAATAGCATAGACTGTTCTTTCTGAATGTACATTTTGTGGGCTAGAGCCATTTCAACTGTTTTTTGTAAATCAGATGTTAACAGCCAGAAAATATTGTTTTAAATGCAAAATTTTTTTGCTAGGGCTGTGATTTGCTTTAGAGGAGAGTAGAACAATATGTGATCACTGTTTCTTCTGTTGATCATTCTGCTGTTTCTGCGTCTTAGTGGGCCAAGGCTATTGGATTCCTTCTGCTCCTTTTAAACTGATTTGGCTCCTTATTGTTTGTCACATTGATTTCCTTAAAATTGTGGTTAACCAAATAATTCTTCTTACTTAACTCTCCATTTCTGTGCTTTTCCTGACACATGTTTTTTTACAAATCATGTCTGTTCAGTGGGAGTTACCATTTTGTTTTTTGCCATCCACCTTCGAGTAATTATGCCTTCGTGAACAACAGTGGAGCATATTTAAACTGTTCCCATCATCATTATTTTTTGTTATAATGCCTCTTTCTATGTCATCTGAACCCAAGTTTTCAGCATTTGGATTATTTTTGTAGTTGTATATTTGGTACTTTTATACATAGATGGATTCAGTACTGAATTCACTTGTGATCACTTGTGTGTAAGCAAATGCTGTGGGTTTCTTGGATTGCTTTTGTTTTAGCATACTGGCAGGTCTTTCTCCCTGTCTTGGTCAGGCATCTAACAGAAATACTTCCTGTTAGAGTACACTTCAAGATGAAAGAAAATACAAATGACAGGGCATATGCTTGCATCTATACCATCAAAACTACTAATAAAAATGATTGTGTGGAAAACTATATAGTCTTTGAGAAAATGTAATGTAGCCTTCTCCCAAATGAGGGCAGTAGTGGCACATGATTTGTAGAGTCCCTATTCGTGTTTCATGTAACACTCATTAAAGACTGTGAGCTTTGGTATATTTATATTAGGTGTTTCAGTGAATGTGTCCTGGAATTACTTTTATAAATTCGGAGCTGAGAAATAACAGAGAAAACTGTGAAGGGGGATATTTTTATAAAGAGGACTTTAAACTTAACCTCCCACTAGAATGATTTTTGAGTTCCGAAAAAAAGGCAAGACAACTTGCTGAAGGGAAGAAAATGCTATCATTTGACAAGTCGAGTTGGCAAATCTGCATGTGAAGTTTTCTACGTTTTCAGGAGATGGTGAAGTTTACAGGATGCAATGTTTAATTTTACTGTTTAGTTCAATAGCCATCAAGTGTCTTTACGTGTACTAAAATAATGTACTTCTAATTGTTATGGCCTCATGTGGCTGCTTTGCAGCAGCAGTTATGGAAGTATTAGACAAATAATTACCTCTCCCTCTGCCTTAACGTGAGACCAGTCATGTTTTTGTAATTGGCTTTCAATATTGAGTAACCTTAGTAGATTTGCAAGAGAGCAATGCATGTTGTTGTAGGTGTCTTAATGAGTGTTTTCTTCTGAAGCATGACTTCTCTTAGTTGAAGACTCTGTGATATGGCATATAGTAACATCATTTTGGGGGCAGTTAGTATAGCAGTGGTCATAAGATTGTAACAGGACAGGTGTCTTGCTGAGATGGCACAAGGACTGTCCTAGTGGATTAATAATAGTGATAATTATATAATTGGGTATTATGATTTTAAGAAACTGCTGGTATTATGTCCAGTCTGCTTTTGTTCTCTGCTCAGATTTACATAAGCTTCTTGTGCTTGTGCTCCTCTGAGTCTGGGAACTCGGCAATTGCAACCCAATAATCATGCAGTACAGTGAATTGTGGTCTCTCTACAGAAGACTCTGTAGATCTGTTAAGTGAAATTAAAACAGAAATTTTATGCAAGCACAACTGCTGCTGATTTGTCAGTGGTGAAGTGTTTGTATTTATATGCCTGCTAGCACCAGTGCAGGTTGTGAAAGTTTCCTGAAGGCTTTGCTAAAGCAATGTACCAGAGGTGTGTCTTATCACTGGATGATAAGTGGGCAAGTGGCGTTACCAGCTAGAGCATGCCAGGGAGCACAAACCGCAATTCTGTTCCGAGTGTGAACTTTTAGAGCTTTTGGTTTAGGCTGAAGAAAAACAAGTGTATTAGCTTTGCTTCTACATAATTCTAACTATAACTTAGAGAAATCTATCTAGCTAAATTTTCCTTTGTTGGATTTGTCTGTCAGTATGCTGACAGTCTTAACATACTGGAATGGATGGACCTTGGAGGTAGGAATCTAAACTAAATCTGCCTAAAAACAAATTGGCAAATATAACATAATGTTTTCCAGTGTTTGTAGGCAGCAAACTTTTAATGGGATGAGGAAAATCATTGGG
>NW_010402810.1:33049-40214 GCF_000710305.1 Buceros rhinoceros silvestris | reverse complement strand
TAGCTGCAGTCTGTGTGTTATACGGTAATGCCTGACTACTGCTTTCACAAAGTACAAAAGGAGCAAGTGGTACTTCTTAATTGAAGTTCATAGTTTAGTGTGGAAATTTATTCCTAGTACAAGTAAACCTCGTGTTCTGAAGATGCTGTTTTGGCACTCTGTCTTCAGACACTCAGACCTTCTTTGTATTAAGAATGTGTAGGTTATAGTATCCTTACTGGTCATGTCTTGTGCCTGAAGCAGTGTGTGAGGTAAGTCTGCCACATGGGCGCTGCAGCTCAGCAGGACTGGCCTGTTCCTTTGAAGCCAGCATATACCTACATGGTTAGGAGAGAGTGGTCAGCGATGGGAGTATGAGAATCCTTCCTGAAAAAGTAGACAGGGAAAACATCCTTCCCATGTTGTACTGAGCTTTGTGGGTTCCTGGGGAATCTGTGGTTCATTAAGCACACCAGTTGTAGATTATCAAGCCAGCTGGAACAGAGAACATGGATTGAGTAGTTAAGCATCCAGTCAGGAGTCCCAAATGTTTATTAGATTGTAACATAGTGTGGTTTTCAGGTTAAAACTGTGCAATACAACTTATCCTTATCTTGGCTTGTAAATGCCTACTAGGAAAGGCTTCCCACCAGACAAGCAGCCAATCCGAATCTAGCGCAGGTAAAGGTCCAAGGAACAGCAGCAAGCATGGAGAAACCAGCAAAGCGGTACTCTTGTGCACGCTTGAGTTACTCTTCTTTGGTCTGCACTGAAGAGAAGTGGTTGGTCAGTTTACTGGAGCTTCGACAAGCACTTGTTTCTGTATTACCATGATTACGGTAGTGTTTTGCTTGCAAACCTTCTAACTGATGTTTGTCGTGAGGTTTCTGAATTTGTCTAATGGTCATTAAGCCTTGAACCATGGTGTACGTGCAATGGTGGTTTGTGTGGGAAGGGAAGCCAGCACTTTGCCTATCTCTGTTGTGGGCTCAGAAATGAGGGACAATACTCTCTTTTGTTTTTATGGCTCTGTTATCCCTGGGAAGCACCATTTGCAAATTAAAAGGCTATTTATCAAATGACTGCTCTAAAGCAAGTTTTCCTTAAGGTTAAATTTCCATGTTATTGATCTTGACAAAACTAATGTTGCTTCTATCAGTTTCTTCTATGTCACTTCTCCCTTTTCGATTTGCTCCTTTGTTCCTGTAAATGAGCTTGCACATTTGTATCTAGAAGCTATTTTCCTGGTGTTCGCATTCAGAATAACTTGAAATACATGGCAATTTGTGCTGCTCAGGAAAATGGTCATATTGGTGTTTCCAGACAACTTTCAAGGTTAAAACCCTGTAGGTGACTCAAAGATGATAGCATTGACTGTAATGCACTGTACAGAAAATCAATAGGAAAGAACTATTGTTTGAAAACATTCTTTCAAGCTAATGTCATCTTAAAAATATATATATCAATAAAGCTTCCTGTATTGGCTGGTAACAGGAGAATGTATGGTTTTATGCAGTTACTCTGTAGTTTCATTTTTCCTTCAGAGTAACGAGCATCTTTAAGCTTCTGCATCTCTAGCCTGTGCTTTTCTTACGTTTGATTTGATTTAATTGTAACGTGGAACTCTTACGATTGACAGAAGACCTGTAGAGACTGTCTTCATAATCATTGCCTTAAGATCAAAGTCTTGTAGCATGTTGGAAGGACAGAGTGCCTCAATCAAGCCACTTCGTGTGGCAGTGCGGTCCACCCTGCTCCTGGGAGTATGACAAGTATTTGTGCCTTGCCAAAGATTTTCAGCTTTGCCTTTTGATTTCCTTTCACCTAGAGCTTAACTCAAAATCAGTATTGCTGCTTGTCTGCTAAGCAGCAGCATGTCAGTGTGCTGATGGCCCTGGTGTGTAACCAGGTAAATGGGCCATAGATAATGGAGACATCACTGAAGCGAAACCATTTTGGACACTAGTATTCAGTTCTTCCCTGTGCATAGAGAGTGATCAATGTCCCAGGATCCAGCCAGGAAATATCCTGATGTCTGCAGTCCTATCCTTCTAGCAGTACCTGTAGTCGTCACCATATCAAGCATTGACTAGACATAATGCAAGAATTCTCACCTTTAATAGATGGCAACTTGACGAAACTTACTATGGGGGAAGCAAAATGGCAGCTGTTTTTGAGAATCCTTAGATCCTCAATCAGTATATTTCATCAGAAACATGCCCTGGGTTTTTTTTTTAAAACAGTGTTTCTTAGTTACTTAGTCCTTGTACCTGTATCCTAGCTTATGGGTTTTCATAATTAATGAAGTGAATTGCTCTCACTTGGTACATCTCCGAGCACTGAAAGCCAGGAGATTTCATAAAGTTCCCCTGAGAGCTTCTTCACTACAACTCATTGCAGCGTTTAGTTTGTAATTAAACAGGCTCTTTTTGATGGGTGGGACAAAAGGATTTAGAAAGGATGTAGATGGGTTTTTGGTTTCTTTGGGGTTTTTTGGCTTTGAAACAAAGCGAAACTCTTTGAACAGAGAACTGTTATGCTGAGAAACTGAAGTGTTTTCCCATGTCATAGAAATAAACATTTAAAACTTGTTATTCGAACTACTCTTCCTAATAGGTCCATAAAATTGAGTTCCTTGCTTATCTCCCCACTCCTTAGAAATTCTGCTTTGAGCCTTTGGGATACTTTTACATAGCCTACCATGTTCTAGATCATCTCCTGCATGCTTTTATGTACGTTCTCATGCAATAAAAATAATATTTTAAGGAAAAGCTGACACAATGGTCACTGTATTGTGGGTATATGCACACCAAATACTGCAAAAGTACTTTAAGAACTGAAGTGCCTTTTGTGTGCTTTAATGGAAACACAAGTTTTAACAGAAGGCCGCCATCTTTGAATGGGGAAGAAAATGTAAGTCATGACTTATTTTACCCATAAGGCAGGAAACAAATTTCTGCAGCAAGCCATTCCAAATTGCGTTGAATTTTAAGGTCATTATGTTGAAATGCACATCTTCCCATTCATAATGTGCTTCAGTTTATAGAAAAATGTAGTTGTTTTTGGAAACCTCTGCTGGAAACCAGTAAATGTGGGCTGTCATCCTGCAAGCTGCAGACTGAGCATAGTTTTCTCCAGCATTTTGTTAAAGTTTCCTTTGTCACCGTGCTCCTTGGGGCTGTCTTCTGTGTTCAAATAGTTTTATGCTTCTGTGACTTCTGTAAGGCGATTATGTGACCAGTACAGAATCGCTTGGCATGCGAAGGACTTGCTCTTCCAGATGTGTGTTGCTGAGCATCCACAACGACAGCTCAAGTCAACATGCATCCAGCACGTCTGAAAGTTAAGCCCTGAGGCCCAATCAACCCTTTGCTGAAATCAGTGAATGGCTGGCAGCAGTGGGAGCTGGATTGAGGACAAAAAGTCTTTTGAGGCAAAAGTCAGAGTAGGAATATCATGAAATGGTGAGTTCCTGCCCAGCTCCAGTGCTGGCTACGGTCCAAAGTTAGTCTGTGCTTGCCTGCCTGCCCTCTGTGCCTCTGCTGCTTTGCTTCGTGCCTTTGAACAATCGCTGTAGTGCTTTGGAATGTAACATTTGAGAACTCCCTCTGGCACAAGCTCTCCAAAGTGCATGTGTAGCAATGCTTTGTTTGTGTCTTTTTCATATTCTGTGGAAAATGATAGAACTTAAGTGTGCTGATTTTTTTAAGAACTGTGGACTTTGTAGGGTTTTCCCTGAGAGGCAGCAGCAGACAGGCCCTTGCTATAAAGTGAGTGAATATATTATCACTTGGAGACTGTTTTGCACTTGTTCCCTTCTGCAATTATTTCACATCTTTGCTCAATATCCTGTTCACATGCTTTCTGGTTAGTGTTCAAAGGAAGTAATTACAGGAGACAGAGCTGAGAGACTTCTCCTCAGTACTCCTGGACAGACCTTTGAGTCAATGAATACTCTTATGCCTCTTTTAATGCAAAGCAGCAGGGCAAGGGTTTTTGAGGCAGGCAGTAAACATACCAGTGTAACTTTGGGGCTCTTTTAAATAGGAAAGAGCTCCTATTTCATACCCCAGGGAGCTGAGTTCCAATGAGGCTCCTGTCACTTGTAGGCACAAGGTGTTTTTAGTTTTTGTTTACAATTTTTGTTTGATTTTTATGAATCAGTGTTTTACTAAAGTATGTCATCTGGATACTTCCACAGCCCCAAACTGTAACAAATGTTTAACTTGGAAACATAAACAAAGCGATGTTTGGTCGGTCTGAACTGATTGTTGGTTTTGTTCCTTCTGCTTATTTAGTGGTGTTTAAACTTTGAAATCTATGCTTCTTTACATTTTTGTCAGTTATCAAAAACAAATCGTGGGTTTTGTATATACAAACAGCAGCTGCCAGGCTTTTATTTCTCACTCTTTAATCTGAAAATGCTTTGTACTCAAATGTGTGCTGAATTTCTAGGCAGTTGTGCACCAGTGTGCTAGTGAGTGAATCTTGAGCTACTTGTTCACTCATCTGAGTGAAACACAGGTTTTCTTACTGAAGCTGTATGGATTAACAGTAAAAAATGAAAACACAAGACAAACAAACAAAACACTCCCCAAAACCTCCAAAAAAATCCCCCACAAAACCAAAGCAAACAAAAGCAAATGAACCTGTTTTTGTTAAACTGTGTAACTGCTGAATGAGAGCTGGGTAAGAAATTTTTGACAAAATAAATCTTAGAATAGATACATTTTAACAAAAGCTTGGTTTGAAAAGGTGAAGATGTTGCTTCTGGTCAGAACTCTAAGGAGGGACCCCTGCCATCTGTACCTCATAGGCTTTTCTGTAGTTAGAGTTAGCCTAGCTTTCAACTCAAGCTCCCCCTATGTGGACACTTCTCAAGCAGGGGTTTGAATGAGTCTCATCTACATCCCTGGTGATAAACCAGCCGGAAGTATAAATACTGGGCCCTTCCGTATCTTCAGAACCAAATTCCGTAACTGGTTTTTAAAATGTCTGAACTTTAATGATCTGAAGTCTATGTTGGCCAGATACAGGTGTGGAAAACTGTTCCCCTTGACCACTGTATTAGGTGTGAATATTAAGATATGTTAAGCAGTACTGCCTCCTGGCACTTGAGCATGCACTGGATCCTTCCGTGGAGTACTAGAGGAAGACTGGGAGGTGTGTTATCAGTGCTCTTTTCTCTTTTCCCTTTCTTTTTTGCTTTTCTCTCCAATTAGATGAGGGATCTTACAGCAGAAATGGTGTGCCTTGTGGATGCTTCATTAGTGCTTTAGCTTCTGGATTTTAGGAGATTCAGTGACCATAGTGACCTCTTATCTGCAGAATAAATACTGTTTGTTCAGAAGCTTAGCTAATGATTGTTAAATGACTGTATAAACCTCTACAGGTATTCCAAGTGCCTGAATTACTTGTTCTGTTTTGTTCAGCATTTCACACAGTCTGAAAGCATGAGTAAAGCTATTAGAAGAAATAGCCATACAAATGACAAAGTCGCTGAGATGAAAACAAGAGTAACAAAGAATAGTGGAAGGTAGGGCGGGGAAGTATGAAATTATTCATACTACTCAAGTACTGCAGCGCAACTGAGATAGGATAAGTGTTTATGTGGGATAGACAAAATAAGGTCAATATAGTTACTTAAATGGTATTCATGATACAACTGTAGGTTGCTAAATTCTGCCTTGAGTTTACATTGGGCTCTAAATATGCGTGTAACTACTAAACTGACCAGCATAAGTCACTGAATTGTAGAAATTCTACTTGTCTCTAGCTTTTCTTGGCCATGTGGTAATGTTCAGAGCTGTTACACTGCAATATTCAGATTTTTCCCCAAATTCATGTAACTGTCTTTCTAATGTACCAGAAAAGAAGAATTTTACATGCTGGCTTCCTCTCTAGTGTTGGAGTTGTTAACAAATTAGACATGTATTTCAGATACCGTAGAGTAAGACAAAGAAATATTTTAAGCCTTCCAACAGCTTCTGCTTAAAAATCAGAACACGATGCCAAGTGGCATCTTGTGTCATTTGCTGCCAAATATCATTTAGCCTCATAGAACATGAATCCACTCAAGTGGTGTGAAAGCAAAATTAAAAATCAGCCTACCGCTGTTACATAGAAGCTTTCAAGTGTACTTGGAAAACTGAGATCAATAGAAACCTTTACCAAAATACCAAATTAAAAATAGGGATTATCTCACTCGTTTAAAAGGTAATTTAAAGTAAATGATCTGCAGTAGGGATTCCTGTACCAATGCAGACGTGAAAGTTCAGTTCACATGGCTTCTGGTGAAGTTCTTGTGCTTGGGTTTTTGAAAAATGGGTAAGATTGTGGAATAAATTCTTCATTTATAAATTCTTTATAAATGCCTACTGGAGAGCTGGGTACAGCTGCAACCTGGTTACTTTCTTTCCAGCTGAATCCAAGTGAACAGATTAAACTCCTTTAGAAATACTATGTAAATCTTTTTAAAACTCCCCAAATTAACTTGGATTAGGTGACATCAAATACTCTGTTGGTGTATACATTTATGCAAACAGAAGACTGATTCTTCAATGAATGGTGTCATGTTATGATAAGATCCTTTGTGTAGAAAGAAAAATATTTCTCTAATGTATAGCAATCTATAAACCGGTGAATTAAGTTGCAGGGAAGGGATTTGTGTGCCCAGAATTGCCACAGAGTGCTCTTGAATGTGTGAGAACTTTCAGCCAGGAAGAATTACAGATGCTGCCACATGTCCGACAGAGCAGCTTTTGTTTTATGCAGTTGTGCTGGGATAGATGTTGATCACCACTGCTGATGCGTGCTGCCTGTAGAACTGGTTCCATACACACAGGCACAGACAGGAGCTGTGGGATGGGAGGGTCCAGCTGAGGCCACCATGGCATGTTTCTCCACCTGAGCCTCAAACCGAGAATTGGGAGGTGTGTAACGCTGCCAGCAGTAACCACTGCTGTCATGCTATGCCTAAGAGAACAGTGTCTTATCCATCAAAATCAGTTGGTCACATGAGCAGTAAGAGTGTGCCAAAGGAGTTGTAGAGTTTATCTTTGGGAAGTGGGGGCCAGGAATAGAATTTCATGCTAACTTGAAGTTAATGGAAAGTTTTCTTCTGCTGTGTGGGAAGTACAACATTGATGCTTGTGCTGTTTGGTCAGTGGAGTGTCTCTGTTACTGA
>NW_010402810.1:29248-32851 GCF_000710305.1 Buceros rhinoceros silvestris | reverse complement strand
AAGAGTGGAGCTCTTAGCAAAGCCAAAATGGTGTTCAGGTCATGTTAGGAAAATGTCATAGTTTCCAGGGGACAGATTTCCTTGTGGAAGGAGACTTTCTTAAAGGTATGGAACTAATGTAGAGCTATTGAGTTCTTAAAAGGCACGAGAACTTCAAAAGTAACCTACTTGATTGACTACTTCTGCTTGCTAGAAAATGCAAAAAACCTACTATTTGTAGGTTTTTTGGATGAAAAACCTGCTATTTGTTCCAGAAAGTTACATAAATTTATGCTTACAGTTGTGCTAAGTGTGGAAAGAGTACTTAGTATCTCCACTGTTGTCAAAGAGTACACATGGGTCAGTGTTTTCATAAGTGCTTGCACAGAGGGATGAAACGTACCCTGGGAAGTTCAACTTCTTGTGCCATCCTCCTTTTTTTGTTGAACTTCAGTGTCACCACGAAGATTTTACAACCTTTGAAGCAGAACTCTTTTTGTAATATGTTTGGCATTTGAGAGAATAATAATCCCAAGCAAGATGTGGTCTCTTGGGGGGACCTCACACCCCTTTCAAGTCCACACGTGGATGTGACACTTTCTCTATGAGAGCATTTGGATTTAAGTTCCTGTCTTTCTTTCTCCCCCCCCACCGCTGCCCTTGTTTTCAAGCTTAAACAGTCTACAGATACTCTAAAGTGTGGCTAAAGCTCTGATCAAAAGGGAGTAGCCATTTAATAAAAAGCTGATGGTAAAATCAGATATTTGGTATCTGTGAACACATCCTAACACTGCACAGTTTAAAAGCCTCTCTCTGCTTTTCGTAAAACTGTAGGCTTAAATGCTTATTCCATCTGTGCCTGGGATTTCTTCTTTCAATATTTTAATTTTTGGTCTTGTGAAGATCTGTGTGTTTACCAAGTGACTTCACCTTTGTCCAGCTGTGAACCCGTATTAAAAACAACCTATAGAGTAAAAATAATTGTAGGTATTATGTACCAGTTATTTAAAAAACTACTTCTAGTGCTGGTTAACTGAACTATTATTCCAAAACCTAATTTGTCATTTAATACAAAATTTTTGAATGCAAAAGGGAATAGAAATAACAATTTCTCAACCTTGTAATCATAGGAAGCTTAGAATTTCTCTGCTTTGATATGTAAATGTGGAAGTGTGTATGTCACATGTATGAACACTTGCAGTGGGATGGCTTGCTGGGTTCTCATTTGTTTTCAAATTGATATGCTAGTTGCTTCTGTAGTATTGCATTTTCCTTTTCATTTGTGTGGCTACTTCATTTATACTCTTGCCATCTATTCCCAAAAGAACTCTATTATGACTGGAGCATCAGACCTATATAGATTAGAAAATAACTAAGTGGGATTTTTCTTTTTTTGGAGAATGGTGATAATTAAATTTTAGGCTAAGTTTCGTTTCCTGCTCATGCCACGTAGAAGTATTAAGTGTTTTCATGCTCTGTCACTCCTCCTTTTATTAACTTTCTATTTAGAGTAGTGGAAAACATTTTATCTTAATAGGAATAACCTATCAAGCAAGAAAGCCAGCAGACTCTGCATTATCGTACTCTCTATATAGGAATTTATCTTTTTGGTGCCACTGCTGCATTCTGCACTGCTCTGATGTTGGAAAATGGATTGGTTTTAATGGTTGATTTTTGACTGACAAAGGCAGAGAGGGCACCAGTGGCCTGTCACAAAAATGATAGGATTAGAGCCAACTGAGTAGGCACGCAACAGGTTAAACAGCTTTTGGGAGAAATCTGCTGCGCACTGGCACCTCTGCTCAGCATTAGCATTCTCGCCTGTTGCAGACTCTTTAAAATGCCATTTGCATTGATGATGGTGTAATTGACATGGCTCCCCAGGGAGCTGTAGGGTTTGTAGGAAGATCAAATCTTTGGAAAAGTCATCTGTTCTTGGGACTCTTCAATAGTCTGAGGTCTTGTTGTAGCAGGACTTGCATTGTTTTATGCTATCATTCTAATAATAAAAGGCTATCAGTATTATGGCTCTTTGCAAGTTCCCAGCAGTATTTTTCTTAAATCTAATGAACATTAACTTGCTAATTAGCATTAATGCTTCATTCTGTTGGGTAATTGACTGAAGAGTTTTGTTTTGAATGGCTTTTCTGGAAGATGTAGTGTAATAAACGTCTACAATGAAATGAATAACTTACAGAAGGTTTCATTATTTCAGCAGTAAAAGTAGTAGGATGTGCAATAAAAATTCGGTATTAGCTTTCTAGAGCTCTGAAGGCTAGTTGGTAAGCAAGTGTACAAATCAGTGCCTAATAGCTGCAGAAATAAATAACTGAAAAGGATAAAAGAGATTAATGGAAATAAAACTTTTGGGACCTATGCATGCTCAGAAGCAACGAAAAGATTCTGCATATTAGAATGTGGTTAGAAGGTATTTATCGAAACTTAGCTGGTAAGTACAGCAGGAGATAAAACTGATTTGCCTGTAGAAGTTAATATCTGACCTTATATTAAGCTCTTCTTGGAGTGCATCGTATGTACAAGATACCTGAGGGTGCATAAGTTGGTTTCTTATCTAGGAACTGAATACCTGACTTGCATGTCCATGCATGTATTTAGTGAAAAGATTGTTGTAACAAAAACAGTACCAGAAAGAGTAGGAGAGGTGTTGACTTTAAGTCTGTGGAGTGTGATTACTTATCTTTGGAAACAGAAGCTTCATTTGGCTTCAGTAAAAGACGTTGGATAAAACCTTGATCAGATACTTAAATGAAAATTTAAGTGCAGTAATTTCACTAAAGGCTTAACTTTTAGTGCTGATTCAGTGTAGGATTAAGTTAGATGTTGTCAGTCTAGACTTGTTCTTTTAACTCTGAAATTAGGTGAAGTGCATTGCTGTGAAAGGAGGTACCGTATGTTAAGGAAAGCTTTGAGATGAGTATTGGGCATACTGCTAATCTTAGGCACTCGAAAGAAATTGCAACAGTGAGAGACATTGTATGCTCATTTTATGCAAAGCTTGAAATGCAGTTCCTGAGCAGTGAAGTATTATTGTTAATTATTCCAGCTTTCATTGGTAAAAGAGGTTTGAGAAACTGTTACTAATTAGGCTTAGAAAGCATTTGTCTTAAGTGTGCTTAAGGCATAAACCAACCATGTTACACATTAAATTGTGGAGGGGGGGGGGGGAAATCCTAAATGACTTTTTTGGATGCAAGTTTTCCTGTGATTTTTGCCTTGAATTCTGAGTATTTTATGCTAATACTCTCAGGTAATGAATAGTGAAAGCTAAGAAGTGGCTGTAGAGTGTAGACATGAAAAACATATGAGGAAGCAGGAAAGACAACATTAGAGGAGTGTGGAAAGACATGTGGCCAAAATTGGATTGACTGGTATGGTGGGTAAAGTCTAAGACTGCAGCAAAAGCTGTAACAAATTCCCTCTCATGGGCTGCTTTATTAACAATCAAAAGAAAAACACCATTGCTTTTCTACAGTTCTAATAGTGATTACACCATTAGAAAGAAAAATTTAGAATGGAGGCAAAATGTAAACAGTTCAAGCACTTCACAAAGATTGTATCATCACATATGTGTGACAGAAGGCCAAATGGACTATAAAGTTAAGG